>NC_056728.1:1438160721-1438238221 GCF_019279795.1 Protopterus annectens | reverse complement strand
ATAGCTGATTTGGGAAAGTGTTGTGTCAGTCTGACTGCAGTTTGGATGGTGCTTGGTGACATGCTTAGCAGCTCAGTGTGGTTTTCCTAATGTCATGTTATGTCCAGATATTCGTAGGATGTCCAGTTGTCTGGCTCATATCTTTGGTCTAGTCCCCATAACTGTTGCGTATATGTGACAGATCAGTGGGATGATGTGAGGATTTAAATCTAATGAGAAGTAATTGCATCTTGGACTTGTGCTATTTCAGTCAATATATGTTAAAACAGACAGTGTTACTGCAGCAACTGTATCAGCTTATCTACTCAAGTATTTCATATGTGTCCCTGTGTTCATGGCTTTCTCCCCCCACTTTGTCAGGCTTGGTCCAAAGTCATTGCACTAAGGAGTTCTGAGCATACCTGTCAACTAGCTGAATTGTATCAGAATGTCCAGGTTTATTGCTCACATTTTGGTCTGTTCCACAAATTAGTTGTATTTCTCTGGTAAGTCACTGTGATGATCTGAGGATTTCTGTCAGTAAATGATGACATACATTTCAGTTTCAGACTTCATATCCTTCTGAAAATGTATGCTGAAACAAACCCTGTTACTCTTGCAACTGTCTACATTTCTAATGGCAATATTTAAAGTACGTCCCTATGTGTGGCCCATTGTCCCCCCATTTTGACAGCCTTTACCCAGATGTCTTTCACTAAGAGGTTGAAAGTTATGGTTCTGAGGTATGACAGCACTACATGTCATATATGAATATATATATATATATATATATATATATATATATATATATATTTATATATATATATATATATATATATATATATATATATATATATATATATGTTTATATTTTTTTCATATATATGTATTTCCATATATCTTTATCTGTATATGTATATATACAAAACCTGAGTGATTCCACAGAGCTTTTTCCCTACTCTTGAATGGCACTATACCGAATGATATGCTTGAAAAAGCATCAGAAATTCCTAAAGCTTAAATGATGTAGTGGTATATTGCTCTGACTATAGTGTACGGGGTTCTGGGTATCAGACATGGCAGGGCTGATTATTTTGTTGCTAGGCAGAACAGTGGCTGATGGAGACAGTCATTAAAGCAGTTTTAAGCAGCTTTAAGTGGGATTGCGTGAGTTTGCATGATGCTAAGTAATGCCAAGATATGGTTAACCATATAGATGCTTAATCCATTTTGGCTTCACTTAGCATCGTGCAAACTCACTTACACCCTCTTACTCATGAGTACACCTGCGCTAATCCCTTTAGAAGAAAAGAAAAATGGGTTATAGGAAAGTGGTGAAAAAGGGGCACACAAAGGGAAAAACAATATGACGGGTAGCTATGGATGTGCAGGACTGGTGTAGGAAAGGTCCATAGTTGTCCATTGATAATACAGCAACAGCTGTGCATTTGTACAGAATTCAGAGGTGAATTGGGACTCTCAAATCCCAGAGACAGGGCTGAGGACAACAGAAATGTGTTGTCAAGCCAAATGGACCAGATTACTTGTCCAGTGGACACCAGTGGGATATGGAAGGCTATGTATGGGGCAATAATATTTTTGGGGACATATGCCCTTTTTTCTTTGTTAAGGTGAGAGTGGGATGCTGGGGAAGGATTGCAGGTATGTTTGGGGAAGAAGGTTGGATAGGGAGATAAACAAGACAACAGACAGTGGTGTTGTATGACATATGTGGGGGATAAATACTTTGGATGGAGATGGTGTTTGGGAATCAGGAGCCAATGAGCCCCCATATGGATATGGTGTGACTGACATCCCCTACTGAAGGCAGTCATGATTGCACCTTCACAGCCCTGATGGTGGCTGTGCTGGGGGCTGGACTGGAGGGGCAGTCTGCTCCTTAAGGTGTACCAGGCAGCCCTCCATCTGGTGCTGGTGGCCACACAACTCAGAGCAGATAACATTGCACACCATACCCCAGAACTGACAGTGGATGATGGGCTCATCTCTACGCCCATGCCACGGTGGTACAGGGCCTGCAGAAGATGCAGTTCCAGGGTGGGTCCCAGATGTGCTGGTGCCAGTTGCCATGGCCAGATGGGGTGGAACAGGTGGATCTGCTGGGATCGGCCTTCCCAAATGTGCTATGGTGCTGAGGTTTACCAAGATATATTGCTTAGTCATGGACAAAACATTTCAACATTACTTTTAAAGACATGCATAGGTGTTCAAATTAACTCAAAACAACAGATGTGAAGCAGTTGCATAGCAAACAGAACACATGCATAACAGGAACAACAGTAAGCATTGTAACAACATGCCAGTAATAATGACGGCAACAGGCCACCAACAGTGGTATTTGAACAAGGTATGTTAACATGCAACTAATTAAATATATGAACAATAATGGAACACATGTCCCAACATTAGGTTTGGTAAGAACATACCTGTACTATATGACTAATAATTAGTGATGCACCTGAGGGGTGGGGGGGGGAGAAGAAAAGTACATCAACAACTGCATAGGCTTCTATTTCCACAACAGTATTGCTCAATACTGTAGACGTCTGCCCTCATGTTACATCTACCTATGGCCTACCTATGACATACCCATATTTGTGAGGTGGGCCATGTAGATGGGCCTTCTGTACAATAGTGCCCACATGGTGGGAAACTGCCAGGTTGCCACCAACCTCAGTGCACGTCGTCTCACACCTGATTCCATGCTCAGTACATTATTGCTGTCATACTTAGTGTGGATGACATTTGCCACAGCAGGGGGAATGATGACTCTCCTGGCATTCTGTTTGCAGTAATGCTTCTTGTATCAGTCAGTAATTGGTTGAGTGCCTCTTGGGTGATGATCAAATCAGTAGGGAAATGTAAGACAGTGTGCAGCTTGCAAACATCCATACAACTGGTCAGCCACAACCACTGCTTTTGGCCTGTACCTCCGAGACATATATCTCAAACAGTAGAGGCCCCCAGACCAGTCTTTGGGGTACACTGTTGTGAATGAATCTACTATTAGAGGTGGATTCTACTACTTGGAGTGGGTACTATCATTGGGTCAGTTAGCTACCCATCTGGTAACCTTCAGATTTGTGCCTAGTTGTGTATCCTGTCCACCTGGGGATTAGAGTGAGAGGATTGGGCAAGGAATGTCATGGGGTCCATACTGCCAACATAAATCAGTAACAAAATGCAAAGGTAAGTCATGCAGCTAAAGCTAGAAACATACCTTCCAACCTCGTAGAAGAAGAAATCTGGACAAAGCCATACATAATGGTGGGATAAAGGCCCAGCTATAGGGGACACATTTGAAATATTGCTCTCATAATCTTAGAAGGTTGATAGAACAACAGAGGAAGTGCTTAGCAGCATGGATGTCATGAAGGGTGTGACGTCTAAAATTCTCATGTTCTGTCATTATTCCCTGACTACAACCCTTAGTGAATTGCAACAAATGTGCTAGAAAACTATAATGTTAAGGGAAACCAACCAGCTATATGAGTCATGAATCTGGATAACCTGTGAGAATCTGTACAGTTGACAGGTATGGCCACACCAGGCTATGACCTTTTAGTAAGAAAAATACTGCACATCCAAAAGATCCCAAGCCAGTATATCACCAAGGTGCTGAACCTTTTACACAGCTTCATCAGTCAATCAGCTGTAGCTACACCTCCTAACTGGCTGTATTGTGCAAGAATGTCTAGCCTTTACCTCATAATATAGGTCTGTGCATCATTCATCTTGTATTTCTCTGGTAAATATATGTGATGATCCGATTATATCTGTCAGTAGATAATGACACAATACAGTACAGTTTCTTGTCAGAAAATGTCTGCTAAAACAAACCCTGTTACTCAAGCAAATCATACATTGATAAGAGCAATAGTTACAGTACCCCCAAATGTTTGGCCCATTGTTTCCCCATATTGGCAGCCTATCTCCAGATATCTTGCATAAACAGGTTGCAAGGTATGGCTGTAGCACACAACATCCCGGACTGAAGTACAACTATCCCTTGAATAGATTCCCACACTTACTATAGAAGGTTATACTGAGCATGCTCCTACACTTAGAGAAGTGAAGCCCATGTCTGGAACCACATCAGAATATATATCTCTGTAATATGCAAATGTCTTTGCATACGCATAGCTATGTAAACTTGTCTCCACACGCACACTCATCAGACAGGATTACCCACAGCCAATTGTAGGTGGCATATATGTGGTATATCTGCATCTGTTCCATGTCATACACACACCACACATATTTGTGGGCAACATATTACAATATGTCAAGCATACACACACATAGATATGGGGAAGAGAGGGACAGATAATCCCTAGTGATATCTGCATTGCTTACTGTACTTATTTCCTTGTTTCACTTGAAAGAAAATTACTGTTTGTCATTTTAGTTACCTGTAACACATTGCATTTAAGTTACCTGGCACTTGCTCAATAAAGCAATTATATAAGTCAGCACTAAAATATTGAAAGCACTACACCCTCACACTCTCCCCTTGAGTACCTCGTTCCCCATTGGCCCTTTTTTTTTCGATTATAAAGGAATTCCCAATACTATTCTAGCATGTCCAAAGGTCAGTTGTCAATCTCCTCTCCAGTCCAGCTGGTGAATCTGGGAATCTTGAGGCAATGTTACAACTGCCTCATGTACACAGACAACCCTCTCCTCCTCCCAATAAATTCCAGCACGTGAGAGATGCAACCATATAGCCATACTGGAGGCTAAGCTCTCTAAACTCAGTACTGGCGAAACCAGTCAAGAGGAGAAGGAAACCACACTCACTACAATTCCAGTCTCACATAGACCTACCATGACAGCAAACCAAACACATAAACACACAAAAACATACTCGGAGGCTCTAAATAAAAATCTGCCTAAGCAGCAGAGACCTCCAAAGCAGACACCCAAGCAGCTGCTACCCCAAAACAAAACATGTGCAACACATAGCTCACAAAGCCAGTGTGCCGAACAGTCACAGCCCTTAAGGCTAAACAACACACCTGATACACTTGTAATAGGTGAATCTATCATCAGGTACACTGATGTCCCTCTCACCAGGCTGAACAAGGAGAAAGTCACGATGAATTGCCTGTCGGGCGCTAGGATCCGCCACATGACACAAGCACTCAGGTCACTCCAAGGCAAGTACAAATATGACTCAGTCATTGTCCATGCTGGTGTGAATGACCTGAGACATACCTCCCTGGACTACATGAAAAGAGACATAGAGGAGCTCTCTGAGCATGTAGCCCAAGCTGGTATGACACTGACCTTGAGTAGCATCTTACCCTCACCAAGAATGATGCCACAATATGAAGACAAGATGATCAATTTCAAAAATTGGCTTAAGTATTGGTGTCATTCAAAGGGGATCCAATGCCTGTCAGCCTGGGATGACATGCACGACAAGCCACGATGCTTCACTAGGGACGGCTTGCACCTGTCACCCATGGGCTTTCGGATATTGGCAAAGGCTCTTGCTACCCCCATAGTGCCTTTTTTAGGCAAGGCTCAAAAGACAAACCCACCTCCATAGGTATCAAAAGGGATAAGAAACTAAGAGTAATGCTACTCAATGCCAGAAGTCTAAACCTCAAGATGCACGCACTCGAAACTCTCCTTAGCATGGAGAACATCAATATCTGTGCAGTAACAGAAACCTGGTTCAAGGCTTCCGAGAGCACCCCAGCACTACCAGGTTATACCTCATACCATGCTTTTCGGCCCCAAAACTTGGACCGAACCACAAAAGGAGGGGGAGTATCAATATTCGTCAAAGATACCCACACCTCCAGGTTGGTGGCACAGCACGGAGTATCAGAGACTATCCATGTGCAACTAACAGTGGGTAAAACTGCCTTCCAGTATAGCCTGCTACAGACCACCCTCCCAAACCCAGGAACCCCACTCGGCCTTCCTGAGAACACTGGAAAATATGAAGGTCTCTCCAAACACCCAAACATAGACTGGGAGCATTACTCTAGCTCCAACACCCTAGCCCAAAGGTTCCTAGAATTTATAAACTCAAATGCTATGGAACAACTCAACTACCCAAACATAGACTGGAAGCATTACTCTAGCTCCAACACCCTAGCCCAAAGGTTCCTAGAATTTATAAACTCAAATGCTATGCAACAACTTGTTACCACTCCCACAAGAGGGGAAAACATACTGGACCTGATGATCACCAACATGAGGACTCTATGCTCCAGACCAGAAGTGTATCCCTCACTGGTAAGATCAGACCATAAACTAATCTCACTAGATATTCACATCCCGTCTCCACCCCCTGCCCTGAAAAGCACAGTGAAAAACTTCTCTAAAGCAAATTTCACACTCCTCAAAACTGAGGTGGATTCCTTCAAAGCCCCTGGGTCTGTGGAAAATACGGACCAGACCATAGAATCCTTTATAAACACATTCTATGAACACCTTCAGGAATGCATGGATCATGCAATCCCAAATAAAACCAAGACTCAATCCTCCAAAGGCAGACATCCGGTCTGGTGGACCCCAGCCATAAACAAACTATACAATAGAAGGAGGAATCTACTACACGATAGAGCAAAATCCCAAAAAGGGAAGGCATCTCTGATCAGTATTAGCAAAAAACTACGGGCACTCATAAAATCGTCTAAGGCCAGCTTCGAGAGAAAAATTGCACAGGACACTAAGGATAATCACAAGTCTTTCTTTAGTTATGTTAGGAACCTGGGTGGGAATTCCCAGATATGCTCAGAATTAGTCCAAAATGACAAAAAATATACCGAACCTACAGACATTGTCAACATCCTAGCTGACAGGTTCAGAGCAAACTTCTCCACCCCTCCCCACCAAAAGGGCAAATATCTATCCCAGCAGAGTGCTGCCCCTCTGACATCTCAGATGCTCAGGTAAGAGATGCCCTCTCCAAAACAAAAAACACAGCATCAATGGGACCAGACGGTGTCCCGGGCTGCGTCCTACATGAACTCCAAGAAGAGCTAAACCCAAACATAAAACTACTGTTCAATCTCCGCCTTACTACAGGATATGTACCCAAAGAGTGACGTACAGCAACAGTGGTCCCTATCCACAAAGGTGGTGCCTTAATGGATCCTGGAAACTATCACCCCATAAGCCTGACTAGCTTGGTCTGCAAAGCTATGGAAAGGATCATCATGGACCTCATAAATAAAGATATTGGGGACCTACAGACACTGGATCCTACCCAGTTCGACTTTGTTAAGGGCAGATCTGCCTCTTAAACCTGCTTGTTTTCTTTGAAACAGTCACCAAGGCCATTGACAAGGGGAAGGTGGTCAACACAGCCTACCTGGACCTTGCAAAAGCCTTCGATACAATACCCCACTTGGGCATTATAGATAAGCTCACCAGCTTAAATATAAACCCCTATGTCACTAGATGGGTTGTAAACTGGCTCAAGGACAGAACCCACATGGTTAGAATTGCTGGAGCCATATCAGACTCCAAACCAGTTACAAGTGGCGTCCCACAAGGCTCAGTCCTGGGACCTCTCTTGTTCGGTATATATTTCTCGGAGGTACAGGCCAACATGGAAGGACTGTTGCTGACCAAGTTCGCAGATGACTGCAAACTGGGCACCATAATCGACTCTCCAGCCGACACAAGCATCCTCCAAAAGGGCCACATAGAAACAGACAACTGGTGCCAGAGCCATGGCCTCAAGCTAAACGCCAAAAAGTGTATAGTCATCCCCTTTGGCAAAAACAAAGTGCCCACAAATTACCACATAGGTGGTAATCCATTAAGTACAGAAGAAGTAATTAGGGACCAAGGGACCCAAGTTGATAGCAATCTCTCATTTGACAACCACGTGGCCAAAGTGGTTAGAAAAACATTTTATATAGCCCACCTAATCATGAAGGGATTCACATCTAGATCAGGGGAGGTCATCATGCCTCTTTACTCATCCCTCATCAGGCCCATAATTGAGTACAATGCCCCTTTTGGGATGTACCTTACCAGACACCTGCAGCAACTGGAAAGACCCCAAAAGTACCTCACCAAGAGGATCAAAGGGCTCAAACAAATGCCATATGCTGCCCGGTTAAAGAAACTCCAGCTCTACTCAGTGGCATACTGCCTGCTCAGAGGTGATCTGTGCCTGACGTATAAAGCCATGTCCAACCCGGAATTAATGAACATGCTGCACCTCAGAAAATCCAAATCCCATCGAGCTACACGCTCGAGAGACTTGAACCTCAGCACTGAAATAAATAGGACATGCTGGAGGGACAGATTCATAACCCAGAGGCTCCCTTCACTCCGGAATAAAATCCCAGTCCAGGTTAGGCAGAGTCCCTCATTGACTCTCTTCAAGAGGAATCTTGATGAGTGGATGGGAGATCGTAGGTTTACCCTGGGTATCACTTCTGTGTCACTGTTAGACAGAGGTACAGTATACTAACCTCGAAAAAGGGCATAGCAAAATTAATTTAAAATGGGTGGCGAAAGCCAAACACACTCTGGCTAGGCTTATAAATGCTCTAGGCAGATAGCCTAGTATGAACCTATGAACCTATGAACCTAAGATGGTGATAGAGTGAGACACAAAGGGAGACAAACACAGAGAGTGAGTAATATACAAGGATACCCTGAATGGCACAGAGTGATGTCCTACTGCAGACAGTTGCATATTAGTTGTAGCCACTGGCATGTGCCAACATGAAGATGAGTTTCATTGTTTGATGGTACTGAGGTGGGGGTGGGAATATCAAAAAAACCTACCTTTGTGTGTCTGTGTGTGTGTGTGTGTGTGTGTGTGTGTGTGTGTGTGTGTGTGTGTGTGTGTGTGTGTGTGTGTGTGTGTGTGTGTGTGTGTGTGTGTGTGTGTGTGTGTGTGGGTGTGTGTGGGTGTGTGTGTGTGTGTGTGTGTGTGTGTGTGTGTGTGTGTGTCTGTCTGTACATCTACGTATTATGATGCCTTACCCACCCAGTACATGTCCCATTGCCCTACTTTACAAGATCTGCTAACGTCATTCACCTTAGAACTACCTTTGGACTAGTTTTAGTCCTGTAAGGTCTATAGCACATGTGATAACCGTGTAACACTATTTTACAAATAACTAGATAGGTAGGAGTTCTAATCTTAGTCCTGGCATATATGGCAGTGGTTGTGTGTGGGATACTGTGTGTGTGTGCATGTGTGTGTGTGCGTATGTGTGTGTGTGTGTGTGTGTGTGTGTGTGTGTGTGTGTGTGTGTGTGTGTGTGTGTGTGTAGGAATAAATGTTTTAGTCCATTCCCACCCAGTACACCTCCCATTGCCCTACTTCACTAGATCTACTGGTGTCTTTCCTGTAGATGCACTGTTGAGCTGGCCTCTGCCCTGTAAGCTTTGTGGTGTGTACAATAACTGCATAACACTATAGTACAAATAACTATTTAGATAGGGGTTCTAATCTCAATCTTGTGTGTGTGTGTGTGTGTGTGTGTGTGTGTGTGTGTGTGTGTGTGTGTGTGTGTGTGTGTGTCTGTACATTAAAGATTTTGAGCCTGTGCATACGCAGTACACTTCCCATTGCACTACTTTAGCAGTCTTGCTGATGCCAGTCACCTTAGAAGTACCTTTGGGCAGCCTACAGCCCTACAAACTCTGCCACGTGCAATAATTGCATAACACTATTATACAAACAACTAGTTAGGTAGGAGTTCTAATTTCAGTCCTAGCAAATATACAAGTTTGCATGTGTCTGTAGGTTAAAGATTTTGAGCCTGTTCACACCCAGTACAATTCTCATTGCCCTATTTTAGTAGTCCTGCTGATGTCAGTCACCTTAGAAGTACCTTTGGGCAGTCCACAGCCATACAAGTTCTGTGGTGTGTGCGTTAATTGCGTAACACTGTAGTACAAATAACTAGCTAGGCAAGGGTTCTAATATCAGTCCTGTTAAATGTGTGTGTGAGTGTATTTCTGTGTCTATATGTGTAGGTTAAAGTATTTTGTGGCCTCTCTCACCCAGTACATCACCCATTGCCATACTTTACAAGGGCCATTGATGTTCTTCACCTTAGGAGTACATTGGGACACCCTTCACCGTACAAGCTGTGTGGCTCATGTGATAAATGCATAACACTGTATTAGCAGCAGCTAGATAGGTAGGGGTTCTAATCTCAGTCCTGGCAAGTGTGTGCGTGTGTGTGTGTGTGTGTGTGTGTGTGTGTGTGTGTGTGTGTGTGTGTGTGTGTGTGTGTGTGTGTGTGTATGCAAGAACAGTATTCTGTGTGTGTGTTTGTGTGAGAACCATATCCATCGGGGGTGCAATTTTTTGCTGTGGTCCACCAAGTAAATGTCCCAATGTCCACATTACTAGGCCTACTTTTGTCATCCACTGTAGAAGTAGCTGTAGTCACTCTGCAGCCCTATAAGCTCTGTGCCACATGCAATAATTATGAATCATTATGGAATTAATAACAAGATAAGCAGTCTTCCTAATCCTTAGAAACCATTCCCCACTCAGGAATCATAGACAAACACACTCAGCTATGCATCAACCACTATATCACTAGGTGGCTTGCATACTGGCTCACAGATAGAACCCATGGTGTGAAAGCTGCAAACTCCATGTCAGACTGCCAACCAGTCATGAATGGAGTCCCACAGGGTTTGGTCCTGGGTCCCCTCATATTTGGGATCTACACCTCTGAAGTCCAGCCCAACACGAAGGGACTCTGGCTGACAATGTTCACAGATGACTGCATGTGAGTGCTATTATTACCTCTCCACATGATGTTGACATCCTTCAGAAAGGCCTCACTGAGACCTTCAACTGGTGTCAGAACCCTGGACTTTAGTTCAGTGGCAGAAAATGTGCCGACATCCCCTTTGGGAACTACATGGTTCCCATGAAATACCACATCGATAGTAGTCCACTGATCATTGAAGCCATTATAAGAGAGCTGGAAACACAGGTTGACAGTGAGCTCTGTTGACCATCACAGTGCCACTGTGTTCAGAAAGTCCTTCTATGTGGCACATATCATTACTAAGGGTATTGCATCCAAGAAGTAAGAGGTCATTGTCACCTTCTACTCTCCCCTCATTAGGCCAATCAATGAATACAATGGCTCATTTGGCATGTACCTCAATGGACACTTGCAACAACTGGAGAGGCTGCAAAAGTACCTCACAAAGAGGATCCTAGGCCTTAAACGCTTGTCCAATATGGACAAACTCCAATAACTCAGACTATTCTCTGTCTCATATTGGCTACTTAGAGGCGATCTCTGCCTAACTTACAAAGACATTTCTGACCCAGCTCTGTCAGGAATGCTATATCCAAAGAACCCAATCCATCCATACCACATGCCCCAGGGACCTCAACCCCATTTCTACAATTAACAGTATATTCTGAAGGGACAAGTTCATAACCCAGAGACTGTCCATGCTATGGAATAGACTTCACATACATGTCAAGCAGAGCACCTCACCTGGCACTCTTCAAGGGAAATCTGGATGAGTGGCTGGGGAATAGAAATCCCACCCTGGGGATCACTCCAGTGGCTATACTAATTAGACACACTGGGGACTATCGTCAGGTGGTACGATGCCAGGGTAATCCCATGAGCTAGGCTTGTAAAGGCTCCATGGCCATTCACCTAGTACACACCTATGAACCTATAAACCTATGGATCTCAGTACTGGCAAATGTGTGCATGTGTGTGTGTGTGTGTGTGTGTGTGTGTGTGTGTGTGTGTGTGTGTGTGTGTGTGTGTGTACATTACTGTGTATAAAAGTGTTTGTGAGTGGGTAAACATGTGGGTGAAAGTAGTTTGAGGCCCTTCTCACCCAGTACATCTAGCATTGCCATACTTTACAAGGGCTGGTGATGTTATTCACTATATAAGTCCCCTGGGACACTTCCCCCTATAAGCTTTGTGGTGCATGTGGTGACTGCATAACACTATAGTACCAGTGACTACAGAGGTAGGGGTTCTAATCTGAGTCCTGACAAGTGTGTGTGTGTGTGTGTGTGTGTGTGTGTGTGTGTGTGTGTGTGTGTGTGTGTGTGATTTCTGTATTTTATGTATGTGTTTGAGTGAGAACTATATTCATTGGGGGGTTGTGTTTTACATTTTTAGGCCGTGTTACTCCCAGTACACATCCCTAGTTCCATTTTACAAGGCCCACTGTCTTCATCAGCTATAGTGATATCTGTTGATACTCTTCAGCCCAATAAGCTCAGTGCCACATGCAAGAACTATGTCATAGTATGGACTGACTAACAAGATAGGCAGAGCTGTTAATCTCAGTCCTGGTGAATGTGTGTATGAGGGTATTTGTGTGTGTGTGTATAAATGTAGGTTCACGTATTTTGGGTCCATTCTCACCCAGTAAATCATCCATTGCCATACTTTACAAGGCCTGGTGATGTTGTTCACCTTGGGATTACGATGGGGCACTATTCACCCTGTAAACATTGTGTCACATGCAATAAATACATAACACTGCAGTAGCTGTAACTAGATAGGTAGGGCTTCTAATCTCAGTCCATGCAAGTGTGTGTGTGTGTGTGTGTGTGTGTGTGTGTGTGTGTGTGTGTGTGTGTGTGTGTGTGTGTGTGTGTGTGCATGTGTACGTGTGTGCGTGTGTGTGTGCATGTGTGTGTTTGTGTGTGTGTGTGTGTGTGTGTGTGTGTCTGTGTGTGTGTGTGTGTGTGTGTGTGTGTGTGTGTGTGTGTGTGTGTGTGTGTGTGTGTGTGTGTGTGTGTGTGTGTGTGTGTGTGTGTGTGCGCACGTGCGCGTGTGTGTGTGTTTGAGTGAGAACTATATCCATTGGGTGGCTGTGGTTTACAGTTTTAGGTCATGGTACTCCTAGTACAAGTCCCAATGTCCACTTTTCAAAGGCCGCTCTTCACATCCACTGTAAAGGTATTTATGGACACTCTTCAGCCCTAGCAGCCTCATGCCACATGCAACAGCTATGCAATAGCATGGAATGAATAACATGACAGTCAGGGCTACTAATGTCAGTACTGCCAATTCTGTGTGCATTGGTGTGTATAGCAGAGTTTGTGAGTCTGTAGACTTGTAGGTGACAGTCTAATGAGTCCTTCCGCAACCAGTACACCCCCCCCCATTGCCATACCTCTCAAGGGCATGTGATGTTCTTCATTTTACAGGTACAGTTGAACAGTCATCACATTATTAGTTCTGTGCCACCTGCGATAACTGCATAATACTGTAGTACCACTAATTAGATGGGTAGGGGTTCCAAACCCAACACTGGCAACTGTGATCCTGTGCATGCGTGTGTGTGTGTGTGTGTGTGTGTGTGTGTGTGTGTGTGTGTGTGTGTGGGGGGGGGGGGACAGTATTCTCTGTATTCAACACAATAGCCTCTGATAGTGTGGGTTTTATCAATCTGAGGTGTGTTCCACCCACTACACTTACTATTATCCACTTTACAAGGGCTGCTGATGTCAACCACCATAGACTTATCAGTATACACCCCTCATCCCTATAAGCTCTGTGCCACATGCAATAACTGTTACACAGACATGGTAAATGTGTACATATACAGCTATGCCTCACCTCTGACATGATCGATGTGTTACCAATCTGCCATACCCCTCAATGACAATGTCTGCAGGGCCACATCCTGCTGACATACAGACACCTAGAACACAAACAGAATACAGCATGCAAGACCACATTCAGTCAGCATTACTAACACCAATAATGCATCATGTCTGAAAAGGTACACACACTCTGAAGTGTACTCATTATGAATACCAGTTGACAGCCCCGTACACAGCATTACTTAGCTAAACTGTGCTTAATTCACTGTTGGCATCAAAACCATTTTAGCATGTCCCTGCATTGGTGGTATGGATGACAGGGATGTGGCACAGGTATCATCATATGCACAGAGTGTTGTGGGGGGTTGCCAGTAGCCTAGACTGGGCCATATGGTTGACATGTGTGTGTGTTTGGAGGGGTGTTCTGTGAATGGGCCATGCAGAGGTGGTGCATGTGTGTCTGAAGGTGACCTGGCTGTGATGGTGATATATGTGTGTGTGTGTGTTTGTATGCACACAGTCACACCATGTGGCTGCCCTACACAGGGGTATGTTGGACAGCTGTGGACCGTACAAGGCAAGGTGTACAGTTCACCATCTCTGGCCACAGACACGTGGTCTGGTCCCTCTGGCCACAGACACGTGGTCTGGTCCTGCCAGGGTCTCACTGGAACCACCAGGCCCAAGGCCAGATGCAGTACTATTCCTCAATGGTGACTGCTGTCTGCTGGATCCGTGTCCCTGACAGGACCGGCCAGGACCACAGGCCCCTGGCCTGTTCTGTTGTGGTGCAGACAGCACCCGACCTTTGGTATTGCTGGTGAAACTTCCACTATGGGAGTGTGAAAGTACATGGTCACATAGACTATCAGCTGATGTTGGTTCTGACATTCATCCACATGGCTGATGCCCATCTCCCACCATATGCTGAAGCACAGACATTCTACGGTCGAGGATTGCTGGTTCTCTTTTTTCCACTTCATTCAAAATGATGTGTAATAGCAATACTAACTAATTATACAATTATATATATTTTTATAGATAGTTTTTAGGGTTTTTGTACACAGATCTGAAGAAGTCTAGAAGGAAGAAAGCAATCTTTGTTAACAATAGGTTATGAAAATAGAATATGATTTTTACAATTGATTTTTTACATGCAAAGTGTATATGTATATATTTATATATTTTTTTGATTGCCAAATGGACTAAGGTAGATATATTTCCAGCCATGTAGTATATTGTCTTGGATAAAATCACAGACTTAATAATCTACTTAATAATCTGGTTAAATAAAAGGCACCACATCATTATAATTTTTATTTAAAGTACATAAGGGTTATATTATTATGACAGCTACGAAGTAGGGCAGGACCAGCTTGAATGTCACACTGATGGAGGAAGGGATGTGAATTTAACATGTGTACCAATAACACTTTGTTTTATAGCACAATAAACCACTCCCTTGCCTGATAAAAAGTATATATATATATTTAGAAAGCTTTGTGAGGAATCTATTACTCTACTTTTGTTTTACTTGGATCACTTGTCTGTGTACTTAATAAAGGATTTTTGACTGAAAACAGACTGCCCACCTTGCTTGGATTACTTTTGAATACTTAGTAATTCTGTACAATTATATATTTTTTATTATTTTTTTTTTACTTAAGACGAGTTTAAGTTCGCTACTTCTACTACTTTTGTTTGATCTAATTAATGTACAGTGATTAACTAGAGATATATGGATGGAAAATCTTCCACACAGAGAAGTTTCTTACACGGTTTTATATATATATATATATACAACACCTGAGTGATTCCACAGAGCTTTTTCCCTACTATTGAATGACTCTACTGAATGATATGTTTGAAAAAGCATCAGGATTTCCTGAAGCTAAAATGTTGTGGTATATTGCTCTGACTATAGTGTATGGGGTCCTGGGTTCAAGACTTGGCAGGGCTATTTATTTTGTTGCTAGGCAGAACAGTGGCTGATGGAGATAGATTGATTAAAGCAGTTTTAAGTTGCTTTAAGTGGGTTTGCATGGGTTTGCATGATGCTAAGTAATGCAAAGATATGGTTAACCATCTAGATACCTAATCCATTTTGGCTTCACTTAGCATTGCGCAAACTCACTTACTTCCACATACTCCCACTTACACCAGTGCTAATCCATTTAAAAGAAAAGAAAAAGGGATTATAGGTAAGTGGTGGAAAAGGTGCACACAGATGGAAAACAATATGAAAGGTAGCTAGGGATATGCAGGACAGGTGTAAGGAAGGTCCACAGCTGTCCATTGATAATACTACAACAGCTGTGCATTTGTATGGAATTTGGAGGTGAATTTGGACACTCAAACTCCAGAGAGAGAGAGGGGTGAGGACAACAGAAATGTGTTGTCAAAACAATTGGACCAGATTACATGTGTCCAGTAGATACCTGTGGGTAATGGATGGCTATGTATGGGGCAATAATATTTTTGGGGACAGATGCCCTTTTTTCTTTGTTAAGATGAGAGTGGGGTGTTGGGGAAGGATTGTAGGTACATTTGGGGAGGTAGGTTGGATAGTGAGACAGACAAGACAGCAGACAAGGGCGATGTATGACACATGTGGGGGGTAAACACTTTGGATGGATAGGGTGTTTGGGAATCAAGGGCCCGTGAGCCCCTATATGGATACGGTGTGACTGACATCCCCACCTACAGGCAGTCAAGACTGCACCTTCACAGCCCTGACGGTGGCTGTGTTGGGGCTGGACAGGAGGGGCAGCCTGCTTCTCAAGGTTTGCCAGGCAGCCCTCCATCTGCCGCTGCTGGCCACTCAACTGAGAGCAGATGACACTGCACACCATACCCCAGAACTGACAGTGGATGATGGGTTCATCTTCACGCCCACATCCAGGTGGTGCAGGGCCTGCAGAAGATGTTGTTCCAGGGTGGGTTCCAGATGTGCTAGGGCCAAGTGCCACAGCCAGATGGGGTGGGACATGTGGATCTGCTGGGATCGGCCTTCCCAAAAGTGCTATGGTGCTGAGGTTTTCCAAGATATATTGCTTAGTCATGAACAAAACATTTCAACATTACTTTTAAAGGTATGCATGGGTGTTCAAATTAAACCAGAACAACAGATGTGAAACAGTTGCATATCAAACAGAACACATGCATAAGAGGAACAACAGTAAGCATTGTAACAGCATGCCAGTAACAATGATGGCAACAGGCCATCAACAATAGTATTTGAACAAGGTATGTTAACATGCAACCAATTAATTATATGAACAATAATGGAACACATGTCCCTACATTAGGTTTGGTAAAAACATACTTGTACTATATGACTAATAATTAGTGATGCAAATGAGGGGTGGGGGAGAGAAGAAAAGTACATCAACAACTGCATAGGCTTCTATTTTCACAACAGTACTGCTCAATACTGTAGAGGTCTGCCCTCGCTTTACATCTACCTATGGCCTACCTATGACATACCCATATTTGTGAGGTGGGCCATGTAGATGGCCTTCCGTACAATAGTGCCCACATGGTGGGAAACTGCCAGGTTGCTACCATCCTCAGTGCACAAGTTGCCTCACACCTGATTTCATGTTCAGTACATTATTGCTGGCATACTTAGTGTGGATGACATCTGCCACAGCAGGGGGAATGATGCCTATCATGGCATTCTGTTTGCAGTAATGCTTCTTGTACCAGTTAGTAATTGGGTGAATGCTTCTTGGGTGATGACCAGATCAGTAGGGGAATATAAGACAGTGGTCAGCTTGCAGGCATCCTTACCCCTGGTCAGCCACAACAACTACTTTTCTCCTGTATCTCAGATACATATATCTCAAATAGTAAAGGCCCCCAGACCAATCCTTGGGGTACACTGTTGTGGATGAATCTACTATTAGAGGTGGATTCTACTACTTTGACTGAGTGGGTACTATCATTGGGCCAGTTAGCTACCCATCTGGTAGCCTACAGGTTGGTGCCCAGCTGTGTATCCTGTCCACCTGAGAATTAGTGTGAGAGGATTGGGCTAGGTAAAGGTATGCAATGTTCACCATCTTACCTTCATTCCTGTGTTTTTTGAGCACTGCAGAGAAGTCGATCAGGTTTAACAGGCCTGGTCTCCCTTTGACAATACCATGGTGTATGGGTCCAGGCATTTTGATGTTGCCAATGTCCCTGTTCATAATGTCCTTGATATTGTCTTTCATGCCCTTGCAGAGCAGGCTAGTTAGGCTGATGTGCATAATATTGGCTGGGTTGGTGGATTGCTCTATCTTTGTGTATAGGGATGAAATTGGCTGTCCTCTGTGCAGATGGGATGGCACCAGTGCTCAGGCTGTGGTTGACTACAGTGCAAAATGGATCTGAGAACCCATACCTGTGTTCATATGGGATGTAGCCAGGGATGGTAATATGCTTATGAAGACCTCTGTGTGTTGCCTTTGAGAGGGTATTACAGACCTGTGTTCTGATGATGAAGGGAGGGGGGCAGGTGCTGTACATGCAAATGTGTACCACATTGGGACATGGGGGTGGTGTTTACATTTCACCTGTCTGCAACTTGTTGCCTATATCTATGCCATATGTGCATGTGGTGTTATTGACCAACACTCCAGAGCAGATTTTTGTGTTGCCTCTGGAATTGCAGGCACAGGTGTGGAAGGCCTAGTGATTTGCCTTGGTGGATGTGTCCAATTTGCATTCAAAGACAGCCTTACGGTACATCAGCTGTGCACTTATTTGCTTGCACAGACCAAGGTGACATTGTTTACAGTGAGGCACCTCTTCCTTCTTGGTCCATCCAGCAATTGTTTCCACCTATTACGGTATTTGTGTATTGCTGCTCTCCACCACAGGCATTTACCCTTCCTTGTGAAAGATGATGTCCTGTCAGGTACTGCTGAGTGCATACAACTATGTAGGTGCCCACATAGTATTGTGGTGTGAGGCTGGACACTGCTGCTAATTCCAACAAAATGGAAATTGGCTATACAGCTACTTCTACCTGCTCTGATTGGATTTATAGTAATTTGTGTACAGTTCCTTCTGTTTGACACTGTAAAGGTGGGCAGGGGAGATGGTGACCTCAACAGTGATAGTTATGTGGTCAGATATTACCAAGGGGGATGGAACTGCAGGAGTGCTACATTGGCTTCTCATGTTGGTTAGGACCAGGAACATGAGATTTCCACCTGCCACAGGAGTGTTAACTGGCTGATCCACTGCATTGCCATTGACACAGCTGAGGAATCAATGTGCATTCATGTTCAGGTGGCATAGGTCATGCACACTATGTTTTGGTATTTAAAGTCACACGGGAGCAGGGTAGATGATTGCATCCTGACAGATTCCAGCAGGTCCCAATATGTGTGGTGGGTGTCCATAGTCATGGATGGAGGCCTGTAGCTAGCTATGATTTCAGTAGATGTTTTGTCAACTGTTAACTGCACTTGGGATGTCACGCATGCAGCATATTGTTTGGCCAGTCTGGAGGTGTGGATGTGTATGCTAATTTTCAACACTCCACCTCCTGTTGCTTTGTGGGGTGCCATTTTGGGTCTAAACATATGATGGGATGAGTGACCTGGCAAGGACGGTGTGCTGTCCACATCTAGAAGGCAGGTGTCAGTGACTGCACCAATGTCAGCGTCCTACAGGACATGGTACACTTGCATTGACATGGGTTTCATGGTGAGACACCTAGATCCTGTTAGAGCAAGACATCTGCAAAAGGCACATATCGGTGGTGGGCAAAGGGCAGTAAATAGTGTCACTTTATGAATCTAGCTGAAACACACTTAGTTGCCAGCAAAGACGGTGTCATATTCACTAATGTACTCTGCAGAATATGACATCTGACAATCACATGTATGCTAATTTGTTATGACTTCAGTCTTAAATGGGTTGCCAGTGATGTGCCAGACATTACACAACTGTCTGAGGCATTGACCACATATATGAGGCAGACATGTGGTCAGTCTGTAAAACTCTGGACAGTTGCCAGGTATGGGCTCAGTATATCACATACAGTTCAATACACACATCTGCACCTGTTATGTAGTATGTACATCTCTTACATTTTGTAAGACAAGTATATGTATCAAAGTAGCATTCACAGGTGACATATGAATAATTACAACAATCCAGGCAGCTGGCTTACCAGTGACACATTCAGTATTGGACAACAGGGACTCCATTAGTAGTCATACATGAGCTGACTTTTGCTGACGTGACTCAGGGGCCAGAGATGTGCTCCATGTCAATGCAGGCAAGGCAAGTAGAAATGGTTGTAGGTGATGGACAGCAGCATGTGAGTCCAGCAGGTCTTGTTGTGACCTAGTGTTTATTGTCCCATTTGACATCATTGCATCCCCCTTCTGATTTCTGTTACAAGCTTACATGATTGACATGCCTGTTAGAGTGCTCATGAGTTTCCTCACAACAATGCAAATATTTAGGTTTGTGTAGTTGCAGTCTTTGTGGAGATGGATTGTGATCTGCATTGCATAGGCAGCAGCTTGCCTTTTTAGGTACTGCTCATGAGCAGGTGATGGCCTGTGCACCAGTCAGTGTATCCCACTTGCTACTTGTATCCAGAGCAGCTGTGTTGTCTTTCCAATCACCAATGCCATAGCAACACAGTGCTATAATTATGATCTTCATGTGTGCCTTGCCCCTTTTTCTTGCCTGTTTGAAGGATATTATGGAGGTGTGGGGTTACAGCTTCACAGACAGTAGGTAGGAATACCTCTCTGGAGAGGACATGTGAAGACAGCCCAACAACATGGGGAACAAAGCTCCAGAATTGGGTACAGATTGTACGTCAGTAGTGCTGTTACACACATAAAGGGTTGGTAGTTTAACAGGGCTCATCCGGACATGCAATTTCTGCGTGACTTGATGTCTGACAGTGATATGTCTCTAAAATACTTCTCCACTGTCCTGATGTCCACAGACTGCCCAGAGGTTTGCTTATTTTTGGTCTGTTCCTCAGACATCTGTTTTTGAGGAAGCAGTAGGATTATGTAAGCATTGTAGCCAGTAACTGTTGACATCCATTGGTGTTTCAGACATCATATCCTTCAGGGATGTTATGTTAAAACAAAACCTGTGACACTGGGAACTGTTTCAGTTTGTAACACCATTATGTGAGATATGTGCCTCTTTCCAGCCCCCTGTCCCACAAGTATGTCATGCTTTGCCCAGATGTCTTGCAGTAAGAGGGTCAGAGGTATGTGATATCATTATTTAGTGACTACACTCAATGTATCATCCCATTCACTTAGCAGATTCCTGGAAGTGTTTTGTGGCAGTGGCCATGAATATGGTTTCACACTCTGGACATTCTGTGGAAATCTGTACATATGGGAGTTATGTATGCCTGGCCATTGTGAAGTGACTGCCAAGATTGTGTAGCAGTTTTGGCTGTAGATGTTTGTTTGACTGAGTACAGAGAGCAGCAGATGTCAGTGTCACAGGTCCTTTACCTAACTGACTGTGCATGCTGCTATGGTTGCTGGTGGTCTATCTGGTGCATAAGTTTGTAGGGGCAGACTGTGAAATGTCCTGTAACACCTCAGGATTCCCAGTACACTGTGAGTTGGGCCAGTATATGTCAGTGTGGTGTGTGACTGGGAATCAGGATATGTTCGTTCAAACAGTCGTTCTACTCTAAAGTTAATTTGGGGTACTGGTATGTTGCTGTGACTGTGGTGCAAATGGTTGTGGGTGGACATTTATGCACCTCTCTCTGCTTTTCCCTACAGTTCCCTCCCTGCTGTGCATGCTATATTTGGATATACATGGGTAATTGCCCAAAGCTGATTTGGGTTAGTGTTGTATTGGTCTTACTGTGGTTCAGAAGGTGCTGGGTGACATGGTTGGCAGCCATCATGGGTTTTTCCAATCTGCTACATGACTGCGGTCATACCTCTTCACTGTCCAGATGTCTGTGGATCATATGTTTTGTCTATTGGCCACAACAGTTGTGGGTTTCTCAGAAATCACTGGTATGATGTGAGCATTGCCATCAGTAAATAATGACTTTCATTTGTGTTTCAGACCTGGAATCTATCTGGCATTGTATGTTAAAGCACACCATGCCATTCTAGCAGACTTTTACACACATGGCAGCCATATTTCAAAGATGTCACTATTGTTTGCCCTTTATCCCCCTCCCATTTGTCGGGCTATTTGCAGATGTGTTGCAGTAAGAGGATGGTTATCTGTCTGCATATCTATGTATGTATAAAGATATATATATATATATATATATATATATATATATATATATATATATATATATATATATATAGTTTCACTTCATAATCTTGAATTACTGAAATCCCGGGTTTCAGTAACCCAAGATTATAAAGTCGAACCATTCACAAAACCGAAACCCACAATCCTGAATCACACAATCACGGACATACATACACCATACACCATATAACACACACACCATTCCACCCACAGCACATATAACAAAATGCATGGGTGTTCCAATTAACCCCATAAAACAGATTTGAAACATTTGCATAGCAAAACACATGCATAAATGGAACAACAGTATGCATCATAACAGCATACAAGTAGCACTGATAACATGCAACTATTCAAATATATGAACAATAATAGAACACAGGTTCCAACATTAGGTTTGGAGAAAAACATACCCGCAGTATATGAATTATAGTATTGGTCCAGATGAGGGGTGGGGGGAGAGATAAAAAGTCCATTAACAACTGTTTATACTTCTATTTTTCACAATACTACTGCTCAATACTCTATGAGTCTGACCTCACTTTACATCTGCTTATGGCCCATAGCTTCTGTTGCACAAACATACCTATTAAGCTGTCAGCCTGTAATGGCATAGGGCAAACTGTGACAACTCTGGCTACATGAGTAGAGGTGACTCGTACGTGTCAGGGTTACCTATCTGGCACAGGAGGGGTACCCTAAACTGCTGTTATGTGAGTGTGCTACTGGCATATTTCAACTGGTTCCCTATCTGTGTCCATGGTTATTGGCAGCAGTGACCACTAGCTGTGACAGTGTGACACTTGAGAGACATGTATTGGGAAGAGTGCATGTTGTATGGTACCTATCCTGCTGTCATTTGCTGGCATGTGGTGGAACAGTTGAACAGTTCTATACAGTTTATTAGTAAACCCTTCATACAGCTACTACCAACATTTCATTACCTGTAAAACCTGTGGAGAAAATATCTGTTAACACTACCTGCCTGTTTTTACATTTATTCCCGATTCCTTATGTGCAGATATGCACACATCTTAGTACCACTCCCTGGATTTGAACTGTGACTGAGTGTGCAAAATTGACAACTAAGCAATTTATCATCACACTGAGCTACCGGGGAACTGTTGTTTCTTGTTTCACTAGTTTCTGCCTAATAGTCTCTTGGTTAGAAAGTCTGAACTTGTAATTTTGTGATGCATGCGTGACAGATAGTTATTGTACTGTGCATTAATCCTTTGGATTACTACAATCTGAAAAGCAAAATTAACACAAGGAAATGCTGGATGGAACACACTTTGAAACTTTACACATTATTATTCAGGGTTCAGAACTTAGTGCAGTATATATTTCACATTTCAGTTTTATCTTGTTTTACAGCTCCACCAACTACAGTTTTTCTTAACAGCTGGTTCACAGAACAACCACAGATAATGTATACTGTCACAGCCATATTTACTGTGAAGAACCTGTATACATTCTATATGTCCACAACAACATACCAGAAAAACACAAGTTTTTTGTAGGGATCTTAATTGCACATCAATATTAGTCAGTCAAACTTTTTTATTTATTCAGTTCACACAGTAACAGTATACCTACTAGTAGTAAGCAATGTACTCCTTCTTAGCTATTTGAACAATATACTCCAAAATAGATTTGTGCTCACCAGCCTGTTGGTGCAGCCTCAGCACTCTGTTGGCATGGGCTTCTATGTTACTAGCCCTCTCTGATGCAGCTGTAGGGGAGCAAAACAAACATTATTCATACCTGTGTATCACATTCTCAGGCTAGTATTTGCTACAAACTACTTGATAGTGATACATGCTCACTACTGGAGCATTCCATGCCCATGCATCTTGGATCTATGGGCCAAGAGTGCCCCCTTCCTCTGCTGTAGGTCAGCATAGTGGTGCTGTACCTGCTAACCAGTCCAGTGGATGCCAGTACCACTGGTGAGATCACATGTGAGATGGTCCCAGGCCTCCGCTTTGTATTGTGAGCCCTGGTACTGGCCCTGCAGCAGTCTCTCCTCATGGTTTTCTACAAGGAGTCCAGCCATGCCTCTGGACTCCTGAATGCTCCAGCGCTGCACCCAAAAGCACACTGTTTCACCTACACCAGCCATAGTACCTGCCTAGATGAATTATTACAGATTCTGGCTGTATTCCTGCTTGCACCATTTAAATAAGGTGATATTCCCACCCTTTGCCATCATTGGACAATTTTGAACATGTTAAGCTCTGCTAAGCAGTGCGCAAATCTGCTAAGATGAGTTGAACAGTGCTTAAAAGGGTAATTGCTGAGCACTGCTTAACAGTGAGCAAATCCTCTTAGCTGAGCTACCTGTTGCTTAGCATTCATGTCTAAGTGATGCATAAACCTGGTAAGCATAACTGAGCATTGCGAACCATTGCTCACTTTTCAATTTTAGAAAATATCTGAATAATGACTTCATTTAGTCAGTGTATATAATTTACTTTACATGACATCCCTCTATGTGCTTTCATTACATTAACAAAGGGTGTGACTATACTATATGAGACACTTGTGTATACATGGGTGGTGTCACATGTTATATGCACTCACACTTTAATTTTACACCAGCTACACTATCCTGGTTGACAAAAAGCAGTTACTACATAATATAAATTGAAAAAAAAAATATTTTAACACTGCTTTCCCATATAAAAATTACTTGCCTGCCTTGGTACTTGAACCATGAATGGCTGCATGTAAAGCCAGGACTCTGAGCACTTCACTATCTCAGTTTGGGAACTTCATCTGTATATTTGTATTTATCTCCTATGGAATGTTTAAGCAATGCTAAGCAGAGGGCCATAACCCTCACACCTGCTCAGCTATACTTAAACATTCCTTAGTATGGAAAAAAATAATTATATTATTATTATATTATTATATTATATAGTGAGTATTGTGGTTTTCTGACAAGTCATTGAGGACAGCAGTCAGGTAATAATGGCATACATTTGACTTTCAGACTTCTATCCTTCGGAAATTCATGCTAATGCATAACCTGTTTTCTGTCAACTTTAAGTTTGTAAGAGCAATATTTATGAAGTGTCCCTATTTTTAGGGCTTTGTACCCCCATTATTTGTACCTTTGTCCACATGGACTACAGTCAGGTAATAATGGCATACATTTGACTTTCAGACGTCTATCCTTTGGAAAATCATGTTAATGCATAACCTGTTTTCTATCAATGTTCTAAGTTTGTAAGAGCAATATTTATGTAGTGTTCCTATTTTTAGGGCTTTGTCCCCACATTATTTGTGCCTTTGGCCACATTTCCTGCTTTAACAGGTTGTGAGGTATCATACGGCACTTTTATAATGCAGGGGGTGTATCATAGAATCTGTCACACACCCCCTGCATTGCTTTCCTGTTCCCTATGTATTTCAGTATCTGCGGACACTGAAATACTCATTTATTTAATTTCAGTGTCCACAGACACTGAAATATTGGCATAATATTAGAAAAATTCTGTAATATTATTCCACATAACTTTTTGGAAGTGCTGTATGGCACTTTCTGAGTACAGGGGACATGTTAACTGTGCAAGCAGTGCTAGAACATGCCCCCTGCACTGGTTCACTGTTCGTGTCTGTACAGCCCTTATCAGTAGTGCACCTTCATGAATATGCAAGGTGCACTGCTGTTAGGGCTGTGCAGACACTGACACAGTTCACTCCGTGCAGGAAAGGCACTATTCCTGCACGGCATTTATTGAATCCCAGGGAATTCTGCACCATGGGGTTGCTCAACAACATATAGTGGACATAACCATGTGTATGGACTTCTCAAAACTTGCCTTATTTCTTTTCCTCCATTTTTTCTTATTTTTGTTTCAAATACAGACAAATCAACAACAAGCAATAATAAACAAAACTATTTACAAATGTATCACAAAAACAATAGAAAAAAATGCATTTTCATTTGCAACAAACAAAACTCATTAAAGCATGATATTTTTCCTTTTTTAAATATTTTTGACATATTTATCTAACAGTACACATAACTTTTTCTAGTATTTGTAATTTGATGGTGTTCTTGGAATTCACTTTTATCAAATTTAGTTTTCTGGCACACATCAATGGTTAACAAAATAATCTTTTGAGAAGAAGGATTTCTACTAATTTTCCAGGTTTTTGTAAGAATATTCCTAGCAAAAGACAATAAAGTACATAATAATAAATACTGTTATTCTTTAATGAAAATAGGAATTGAAGCATTCTACATTCTTTTAATCTGCTTACCAATTATTCTTTAAGACTCTAACAACCAGCATTGTGAGTCAGTGCTCACATACTGGAATGTGCAATAGGTAATCCTTGTATAATAAACTTTAATTAGCTTAACATGCTTTATTCTGTCATTTTTGTTTCTCTAAGTAATATAAGTACATGTATCCTTTGGCCTCCACATCATATCCCTCAGGCATATCCCTCGTACCTGCATGCATGTCTCGTCTGTGAAGTATTTTGCCACTAGGTAAAGCAAAACACTGTTGTGTATGTACAGTCTCTTTTGTGTCAGCATTACACTGTGCACTAATGGTGTTATCTTTGAGTTTATACAATATATCAAACTCACTGATGAACTGCATACTAAGAACTCTTTCTACTGAATCACTTACATGGCAGTGTATCACTAAAGAAAAGCTGCATTTCTAACAAAAAAAAAAAAAAAAAAAAAAAAAAAAAACACAAACTTGCTATTTTTCTGACTGGTCACTGCTGAAGCTATAATCTGAAATGGACTGCTTAGCTCAAGGGCTCACTAAAAAAAAAAAAAAAAACAGATTACCTCCTCCCACAGTGTAATGTGTAGATTTCTAGGTTGTTATTTCTTAGGAAGTCTGAAAACCACAAGGTAGTTGGAAAAAAATATTCTGGGTTTGGTACTTTGACTCAGAAAATAAAGCAGAGTATCTTAACAAAATAACACATAATATAAAATAAAAAAGAATTTCATGAAATTCTGAACATACTATTTATCATTTGAAAACACACATTTACAACAGATGGACTCATGTTTTGATACCAACAGCCAGTTATTCTTTAAGATGTACTTTAGATTCCAAGTTAGAATTTTCCATGGAACTCCATGCGGCACCACTCATAGTCCACCTGCACAGTAAATGTAGGAATTTACAAATTCATGTTTATATTAAGCAAGCAATAATACCCAACAGAGTATGTGTTATTATGTAAATAACACATGCCCAGCAGGTGTTCTGAGGCCTGACACTGCAGGCGTCAGAACTCTACACCCCTTAGAATGTCATTATTTACACAATAACACACAACCTGTAGGTCATTATTGTGCTTATAGAGTGGGCTAACTGTAAAATTGTTTAGTTTTCCTTATTTATTTATGTTATTATTATTACTATATTATATTTTTTATATTTTGATGTAAAATAGTTCCTCTGGCTAATGTTGCAAACTTGCTGTAGTATATGTAAATGGTGTTGGTAGAAGTATTTTAATCCAAAATATAAGATTTTTATAGAATGTCCAGTTTTCTACCTTATTTATTGGTCCATTACTAAAATGTGTGGATTGCTGGCAAATTAGTGAGGACTGATATCATTAAATAAGAGTGTGTATTTCAGTTTCATATTTTATTTCCTTCAGAAAATGTGTGCTAAAGAAAATAATTTTATTACAGCAACTTTTTAATTTTATAACAGCAGTGTTTAAAATCTATTACTGTGTCTGAACCATTGTTCCCCCTTTATTTTAGGCTTTAGCCAGATTTCTTGAGCTAAGAGGTTGGCAGGTATGCATACCTAGAAGTAACAAAGTTCAGCACAACAGGACCCGGAAAGCTACAACCAGGCAATATTATTGTCAAATTCCTTTTGCGTGGCCAAAACCAACACAAACGCAACTTGATAGTAAAGCTTTTATTAAATCCACTTCACGGTGCTGAATGCAATAAAAAATATATACAACCAAGCGCTTTCACTCGGCTACTACTGAGCTTTATCAAGGTGAAACAGATAACTACTCCATTTCTAGTAATTTATACTCTTCACAAAGTCACATGACCTAATTAATTAAACCAATTTCAAATAAAATACATAAATATAAACTTTTTCATTGATAAAAAGTATTACTACATATAAAAACTATCATAAAAATGACTTTTCATTGAATTAACAAAGAAACTTGGACCACTTAATGTATATAGTAAATAAAACCAAAAAACTTTTTTCATATATGTGTCCCAATTAAAAACAAGTTATTATATCTGATTCAGTGTAATCTCACCTAAAACATTCCTTAGTTTAAGCATATCTTACTGAACTCAAATTGCAACAAAACCAACATTAATATAACTAAATACAATTAAATACAGTTTTGAGCTGTTACAATCTAGCTTGTCTCATTTTTAAGACACTATTTATATTAATGTTTTCATTCATACCAGGAAACCTGCTGGCCCATTGTATGCATACCTCTTAAATGTTGCTGCCAGTGCTTGACTGGTCTCTCTCTCTCTCTCTTCCTCTCTCTCTCTCACACACACACACACACACACACACACACACACACACACACACACACACACACACACATGCGCGTGCGCGCGCACACACACATATCATTCCATATTCATGCATACAAACATGCATACACTCATGCACACAGAGATATAAACATATATATCCTCATACACACCCTTATCTTTCTTTTCTTTTTTCTTTTTTTATGTTTCTTTTAGTTTTATACTCACTAAACATAAAAAGCACTGCTTAGTGAGTGTAAAATAATCTCACTCTCACTTTCATGCATGCATACAGTCACACACATACACACACACTTTTCTTTCTTTTTTTTTTTTATTTTTTTATTTATTTTTTTTTTAGTTTTCCACTTAGTAAACACAAGAAGCACTGCGTACTGAGTGTAAAATAATGTCAGCTGTTAGCTTCATTACATCCAAACAGAATCCACGGAAAGGAGAATCAGCCAACAAAAAATAATGAATACCTGAATTTTGACAGCGGCCACCCTTTCCATCAAAAGAAAGGCATTATTAAAGGCCAATTTATCCGTGCATCCAGGATGTCTAGCACTAATGAATATTTTTTTGATGAAGTGAATTTTTTGAAAAATCTTTTTTTCGAAAGAGGTTACCCTGCTTCTCTAGTTAATCAATTGGCTCAAGAGGTCACTGAAAACAGAGAACATAAATATTTTCCGTTGTTGGGTAGAGGTTTGCAGGTGGTTGAGCAAAGTGAGCAACCTGAGCAATTTGATATTCACAATAGTTTAATTTACATATTTTCTAAAGATTCTCAGCAGGTGGAACAAACGGTGTTGAAACATTGGCCTGTTTTAACACTTCATGAAGATTTTAAGAATATAGTACAGAAGTGTCCCAATTTTGTGAAAAGGAGAGATGTTAATTTAAAAGAGTTATTTGAAAGAAAACAATATATAGAACATAGACATCATTCTGGTAGACTGGTACATATAAGTGTGGAGCATGCAAACAGTGTGCATTTATATTCAACGACAGTCAATTATATATCCCATCTAGGAATTTTAGGTTTGACTCGGATGGTTATTAAAGTTGTGAGACTAAGGGCATTGTATATTTAGGATTATGTACCCAATGTCCCAGTTTTTATATTGGGAAGACGGATAGACCCTTAAGAAAAAGAATTTATGAGCATGTTTATGACATCTCCAAGAAGAAGGAAACCAATGCCTTTTACAAGCATCTTACTGCCTGTCCCAACATGCAGCTTAAATTTGTTGTACTTGAACAGGTGACACAAGATGCCAGGGGGCAGACTGGGAGACACGTCTTGAGTATAGGGAGCTCCTATGGCAACTTAGATTGAATGCTGCAAGGCCCCCTGGCTTGAATGAGGGCATTAACATCACTAGTGTGCTCAGGCTTAGGAAGGCTAAGTTATAACCAAAACTAAATGATGGGTTTAAAACAACTTCAACAGGTGTCATAAGCATATATTTATCTTATTATATTTATTATAAACATTTATGGTTAATTTTAATATATACAACTTTACAAAAATTTTTATACATTATGTAAGGTTCTTATTCAATAAGGAACCTTTAATTTATATTTTTAAAAAATTCTTTCAAATGTTTATAAATATTTTTGAATGATGTCTTTTTAACTGCTTATTAGATTAATTAATCAAGGCATCATGTGACTACAAGTGTTACATTTAAATCCACGTTACACTGTTTCTTTTTTATCTTGATAAAGCCTGGTATTAACCAGGTGGAAGCACTTGATTTACTTGGTTTTGTGATCAAATAAAAGTTTTCGTTTTTATTTATCATTATTTTTTGTTGGCTGATTCTCCGTTCCATGGATTCTGTTTGGATTTAACAGTTTTTTGGATTTTTGTGCTCATTTAGCTTCATTACATTCCAAGCTTCATGGCAGCTTTATATTCTATCATCAAGCTGTGGACTTGTTTTGGTGAGCATTATCTGTACATTACTACTTTGCTGTAGTACGTCTGTTCTCCAATCAGAGTGGTGATGTACAGGTCACCCATTCTCTAATGACAAGTGAAGAATGTCATGGACTTCCATGTTAAACCACGGGTTGTCTGTCATTGTGGACAAGTCACTATTGCAAATCAGTGACAACAATCTTTCACATACTATAGGGAGCCAAATTTTGAATTTGTATTCCAAGTACCACATATTGACTGTTGAGTATTAGAGCACAAAGCCTTATTCAGGCCTTTGTTTATGTTCTTGGGGCTTCTCGCTGATTATGAAACTTCCTTTAATGAAGTTATATAAAAAATGAAGTTGGATAATGACAGGGAACTTTGTGGGCATGACACATACAAGAGTGGCTGTAAGCATTATGGTCTGCATGAGAAGATAAAAAAGAAGCATGCTTATTTTGAAGAAAAAAGGGAAATGAGGCAAATAAAAATAAATACTCCAGGAATTAATAAAGCCAAAAAAGTGTAGTATCTTTCAGAAGAGAAAACATACAAGAAAAAGGAGTGTTAGGGACAGATTACAAAATAGTTACTCTCAGTGTAAGTCTACCCTTATTTTGACTGACCTGTTTTCAGTGTAATTGACTTTGTTTGGTGTAAAGTCTACTTATAAACAAGCTTACTACAGGAACCAGATTCCAAGAAAACCTGCTCTCAATTTAAGTTGTCCATTACACTGAGAGCAAGTATTTTGGAATCGGGCCCTACATTTAGTGTGAATGTGCACAAAATGAGTTTTTAATCAAGTATTACTTTCCTTTGTAGTATTAAAGTCACTGTATCACTCTAAATGGATTGAATTTCTTATGTTTGCACCACAATATGACACAAGGGTGAACTGCCATTCAAATGGGATTTTATTTACTAGCTAGCCTTAGTGCTGTAGTGTACTATGATCCCTCACAAAATAGCATACAAGAGAAAACAATTTCTGAAGTTCTCTCTCTTGATTCACTCTCTGTAACAAATACTAGAATAAAAAAAATGTAAGATTTCACAGCAAGGCAAAACAGTATGGATGGAATGCAGACTCAGCAACAGGTAGGAAATACAAGGAGGATTCCTTAAATCATGTATTTTTTTATCCAGCACTCTTGGGTAGGCATTAATAAAATGATGATGATGATAATAATAATAATAATAATAATAATTTATAATAACAAGTATTTGATGTCAATTCAGTGGCAAAATATTGTTTATTCTACAGAAGCTACCGTAGTTGTGTGACTCAGCAAAGTATGGGCTAGAAATGGGGACAGAATTCAAAAGTAGTAAAGACTTCTTGGGTCTGGAGTGAGACATCTTTCTAATGAATGATTACAAAAAAAAAAATTAAGTAGCAATATGCTTAGAATGGGCCAAACATTTTTTGTATAGCATATACAAAAAGAAACAATAAATAATGGATACTAAAGCTGAAATGCAACACTAAAGAGCAAAATTGCATATTTTTCATTGCCAATATATGCTGAACATAAACTAATTAAAACAGTTTTAGAACCCTATATGTTTTCCTCTATTTTAGAAAAAAAGAAACAGAAACAAACATCTGACAATGTATATTTCTCATTATCTGTGAATTACAAACTTAAAATCTGAAACAGCATTGCATTTTCTAAGGTTTTCCCTCAAGTGCCAGACTCTCTTTATCTGTGAATGGCCTTCACAAAACTGCAGACTGCAACTTCAAAGGGCTTCTGAATATTAAGCACATATTTTATAAATGAACACATTAACTATGAAAAAAGAATTCTTAAGCAATTATAATGGGCAATCTCCTTTCTTGGCCATTTGGCTCTATTCCAGTAAACCTTTAACATGGTATTTATTTTCCTCTTTATCTTCTGCTTCTGAACTACATAAATCATAACATATAAAGTAGGACATACAGATTCCACTGGAATTTCGTATTTAGGGGCTTTTCAAGTGACATTTATGTTTGATCTTATAAATATGCATAAGGATAGCATCAATAATTAAGTGAATTATTGTACAAGAGATGGTGGGTTTTATTTTCATGTTTCATTTAACTCTTCTTTCACAAAAGCCTGAAGTCCACAGCTTCACAGGGATTAATTAGGTCACTTTCATCAAAGACCTGTAGGTAAGCCCACACACTTGCTCATAAAATGTAATTAAAACCATAGTAGTTCTAATTGTTTTCTTGTTTAGGCTGTTACAACTGTTTAACGCATGTCTTAAATGGAAATTAATGTTAGGGGACAGTGAATTAGGCAATAAATCTAGTTTGTAAGCTATTTCTCAGCACATAATGGTAAATGTACCTAGAGATTTAAATGTGCATTATATGTATATTTTTTCAAAAAAACTAGCTTAACTCTACAATATCCAACTGTTTTAATGGACAAAACATGTTGTGGTCAGTTTGGAATGTCACATTATTCATACCACCGCCATTACCTCCATATATAAAGCAGGTTTATTGACAGATTTTCCATTTTAATCCTTTAGATGAGATACAAATCATTACAAAGCTCTTAAGTGAAGAATAAACTGCAGCAAATAATGTAAGACTGTCTAGCTACACCACACATACACACACACGCGCGCGCGTGCGCACACACACACACACACACACACACACACACACACACACACACACACGATGCAGGCAGTATCACCAAGTTAATACTGCACTTAGTGTAAAACAAGAGAAAAAGAGACAATTGAAACAAACATAAGATTCTACTCTACAAAGAAATAAGAACTTAAAAACAGAGGATGTGCTTGTATGCAAAACAGCAATATTATAAGATTTACTTATATGAAAGTTCTGGAAACTTCTTTATCCAGAGGTTGTCGTCTGTTATTAATAACGTTTTATACACATTTTTCCTTTTGCAGAAAACCTTGCCATATACTTAATATGAACACTAAATGCACACAAATGAATACATAAAGACCATCAATAGTTTAGTTTCTGCTGCCCAAAGGAAAACAACATGCATTAAGATCTCCAAATTGTAAAATTCCATTAGAATATCCCTCTTATATTGACACATTTTTAAACTGATTTATTTATTCACTATTTGTTAACTATTTAGGTGGACTGGTCTTTGAACAGATCAAGAAATAAAACAAATACAAACTTTGCACTGTGAACATATTTTGGACTATTTGTTTATTTATTTATTGACTTATTTATTTTACTGAAATAATGATTTAAACAAGCCTCATTTAAGTCATTATATATGCATAGTTTTCTGTCATTGCCATGTTCTCCTTTCCCACTGGGTTGTGAGTCTATCTATTGAACAAGTACTTAGATAATATTTCTCTGTCCGTCATCTCATTTCATCTGCATATGAACTCAGCATCTAATTGGTCATAACAGCTAGTAAGGTGTTAAATGCTTGCGATACTGCATTTATGGCTATGCTAGTAAGTGTCATACAGTGGCTAGTGCAGTTACAACAGCGAATACTTAAAAATAGTACAGCAATGTATATAACATTTTTAACTACTGCATATCCCCATGGTGTCATTGAATGACAGTACTAATACTGGTTGCTTGTGATTCAGTCTGATTTTTGAAAAAATTACATGTAATGTTATGCTGGCATGAAACAGTTTCAATCTGTTGTGTGATATACAACACGAGGATAAACAATCATGTGAGTAACCTAGATCAAACGAAATGCATGAGTGGCATTAGCATATGATGAGTGCCTGCCTTAATACAAGCACAGGCCAAAGTTATTCAGTCTCAATATTTCTGTAGTGACACATCTGGCATAAGCTATAGTGCTGTAGCTTCCAAAAGACATTGTAAATAAACGCACTTCAATGACATGAATTTGTACATGGCTGCATGGCTGAAATGATATGGCACATCAACATGTCATAAATTTGGTTAACCAGGCAAGTGGACTGGTCTTTGTCTCACACACACACACACACACACACACACACACACACACACACACACACACACACACACACACACACATACACACACACACACACACACACACATATATATATATATATATATATATATATATATATATATATATATATATATATATATATATTTATATATATGTGGGTCTACCTGAAAATGCCGACAACACAGAACACCGACAACGAGATAACCAACACAAAAACACAGAAAAAAAAAGTTCAAAAACACGAAACTTCACATGCCCGACAAACCAAACTCCCGACAAACAACAAAACAAATACCTTTCCCAAAAAACACACACAACACAAGCACACCAAAAACCTTACAAACCTACACTAAACCTTACAAACACAACTATCTATGCACTAACCTTAACCCAAACCCTAACCCTAAGGTCCATCACTATCGCACACTTACCTTACCCGCATCCTAACCCTAACTCACTTAATCCGCCCCTAACCCTCAAGTACATCACTACTGCACACTTACCTTACCCACATCCTAACCCTAACTCACTTAACCCACCCCTAAACCTAAACTCTGTCACTATCGCACACTTACCTTACCCACACCCTGACCCTAACGTCCGTCCCTATCGCACACTTACCTTAACATGTCGGTGTTCTCAGCGTCGGGATATTCAACTGTCGGTCTTCTCCATTGTCCATCTTCCGGTGTCAGTGTTCTCATTGTTGGCGTTCTGCATTGTCGGCGTTTTCAGGTAGACCCATATATATATATACATATATATATATATATATATATATACATACACACACACACACACACACACGAACTTCTGAAATGAAACCGTAAAAAAAAAAAAAAAAAAACCTCAAACACTGCTTTTGCAGGGGGGCTTTGCCCCCCTGTGCCCCCCACACCTCCCTACTTAAATATACCAACTCGAAGATCGCGCTACAGTGGGGAAAAGAAAAATCTCCCATTTTGTGCTGTATGCAGAAGTGCAAAAAGGGAGATTTCCCACTTCCTGTCAACACCGCCGCAGAAAAGATAACAACATTATGTGCACACAGACCATACAGGAATCCTTGCCTCTGTGTGCACATAACGTTTTAATATAAGTAAGGTCTTATTTTTTAACACTTTTCATATTCGATTTACTGAAATCTCGATCATATGGTTTTCGGGATTTCAGTAATTCGATGATGTGAAGTGTTCCCATATATATATATATATATATATATATATATATATATATATATATATATATCATACTTTTAATTTACAAAAGTCATGCTTTGTGAGGTTGAGGGAAACAAGAGTAGATGGAAAAACCTCACTTGGACATAATAAAATGTTGAATTTTAGACGAACACTGATCAGTAACTAGAGCTGAACCCTACAGCATGGAGATCTGAGGCAGAAATCTTACCACTATGGCAGTGCACTGCAGTCTCTATCACAGGTAATGATAGTTCATAGGTTCATAGGTTCATAGGTAGGTACTAGGCTATCAGCCCTAGGGCCAATACAAGTCTAGCCAAAAAGGTACTCTGGCTTTCGCCACCCAAGAAAATGATTTTCCTGTGCTCCTGTCGAGCAGAGCCACAGAGGTGATCCCCGGGGTGAATTTCCTATTTCCAATCCAATCATCAAGATTTTTCTTGAAGAGTGATAATGAGGAGCTTCTTTTGATATAGATAGGTAGTCTGTTCCAGAGTATGGGAAGTCTCTGGGACAGGAATCTATCCCTCCAGCATGTTCTGTTTATTGTGGTGACTAGATTTAGGTCCCTAGAGTGTGTAGCTCAGAGGGAATGGGATTTCTTTACGTGGATAATGTCCAACAGCTCTGGGTTTGACAGAGCTTTGTATGTTAGGCAGAGATCACCTCTGAGGCGATATGCGATGGAGTAAAGCTGGAGTTATTTGAGATGGTCTGCGTAGGGCATCTGTATGAGATCAGTAATCCTCTTTGTGAGGTATTTCTGTGGCCTTTCCAGTTGTTGTAGATGTCTTGTGAGGTACATACCAAAAGGGGCATTGTGCTCTATAACTGGTCTAATGAGTGACGAGTAGAGGGGAACAATGACCTCTTTTTTCCTGGATGAGAAACCTATTGGGATGAGGTGTGCCACATAGAAGGATGTTCTGACTACTGTGGTGATGTAATTATCAAAGGAGGGGCTACTGTCTACCTGTGACCCAAGGTCTCTTATCACACTTTCAGTGTTAAGTAGACTACCACCTATGTGGTAGCTCATGGGTACAGAGTTTTTACCAAAGGGAATGACAATGCACTTTTTGGCATTGAGCTTGAGGCCATGGCTTTGACACCAGGCATCTGTCTCAGTGAGGCCCTTTCGTAGGATGTCCACATCATTAGGAGTTTCAATTATGGCTCCTAGTTTGCAGTCATCTGTGAACTTCATTAGCCAAAGACCTGTGTTAGCCTGTACTTCAGAAAAGTAGATACCAAAAAGGAGAGGACTCAGGACTGAACCATGTGGGTACAGCACTTGTCACTGGTCTGAAGTTGGATTTGGAGTCTGCTACTTTCACAGTGAGGGTTCTGTCAGTCAGCCAGTTGGCAACCCATCTTGTGACATAGGGATTTATACCTAGTTTAGTGAGTTTGTCTATAATTCTAGCATGGGGGATGGTGTCAAAAGCCTTGGCGAGATCTAGATAGGCTGTGTGAACCACCTTATCCCGTCTACGGCTTTGGTGACTTCTTCAAAGAAGTCAGTTAGGTTTAGGAGACATGATCTGCCTTTTACATACCTGAAATGGGTGGGGTCCAGAGTTTGGAGATTACCAATGTCTTTGTTTATAAGTTCCATGATGATACATTCCATGGCCTTGCAGGCCAGTCTCGTTAGGCTAATGGGACAGTAGTTTCCAAGGTCCATCGTGGCTCCCCCTTTGTGGAGTGGGATAACTGTCGCTGTACACCATTCATTGGGTACAAAGCCTGAGATGAGACTATGATTGAACATGGTGCTTAGGTGGGGTGCCTATTCATTCTGTAGTTCATGTAGAACGCAGCCTAGGATGTTGTCAGGTCCCATGGATGCTGTGTTCTTGTCTTTGGAGAGTGTGGTTTTTACCTGTGCAGTCATCATTACAGGAACTTTGCATTCTTATGGTATAGAGATGGGTCTTTTAGGGGGTGAGGGGGGGGTAAAGTTAGCACTGAACCTATCTGCCAGGATGTTGCCAATATCAGTTGGTTCTGTGTATTTAATGCCATTGTGCTGTAACTCAGAGTAGATCTGAGTGTTGCCATTGAGATTCTTGACATAGCTATAGAATGCTTTGTGGTTGTCTATAGAATCAGTGGCGATTTTGTTTTCATAACTAGCTTTGGAGGATTTTATGAGGGATCTCAGCTTCTTACTGAGGCTGACCAGGTAGTTCTTCCAGTCATGGGCTTTTACTCTTTTTTTCAACAGTTTCTTTCTTCTGTTGTAGAATTTGTTTATGGCAGGGGACCACCAGATTTGCTTCCTTTTTTTTTGGAGGATAGCAATTTTGGTTCTGTTAGAGACAGCATGATCCATGCCCTCATGCAAGTACTTATAAAGTGCATTTGTGTGGGATTCAGCAGTCATACCTCTATTTTCCATCTGCATGGGTGTCATGAAGTTTGCCACTTCTGTCTTAAGAAGCGTGAAGTTGGCTTTGAAGAAATTTTTTACAGTGGTTTCCCTAATGGGGGGTGGGGGGGGTGGGATGTGGATGTCTAGGCTGATTAGCTTGTGGTCGGATCTGACCAACGAAGAATTGAACTCTGGTGTGGAACAGGTCATCCATGTTGGTAATGACCATGTCTAGGATATTGCTGCCCCTGGTGGGGTTGTTAATAAATTCATCCAAGGTGTTGGAATATATGAATTCCAGCAAACGTTGAGCGAAAGAGTTCGTACATGAGTAGTTTTCCCAGTTTATGGTGGGGTAGTTGAAATTGCCAATTATTAGGGTGTTGGGTTGTACCTTAATATTTTCTAGTGTATCAAGAAATGGGGAGTGGGAATCTTGGGGCATGGTGGGGGATCTGTAGCAAGTTACAATTTGGATTGCGGTCTTGCCCAGAGTTAGTTGCACTTGGATAATCTTAGATGCATTCTCTACTTTTCTGAAGAGAAACATGACAATCTGCCTACAGAGTGAGTCTTTTGCAGTCTGAGAATTGCTCTTGGCCAAAGAAAATGTCTCGCACTTTGACTTCAGTAGCAACATGCAGTGATGATGATGCTGACTGCATTGCTAAATACATGAGTACAGAGCTCCATTAACTGTGTTCTAAAATGAGATAATGTATAAATGTTACAGAGTCTGGGTAAGAGGTAAGAACATCGGCTTTGCTAAGAGGAGCTCTTGCCTTTTGAATCCTGTAACATCGTTGAAGAGGTAATTCTGGTATTGTTAATGCAGCTGTCATTATTTAATGCAGTGCAAATTGGCAACATTAAATATCAGTTACTTTGCAGTTCAATGAACAAAACGTGGATTATGGAAGAGAATACAGCAAGTCAGTACAGGAGGGAATAGCTGTCTGTAGTAACAACAATTAACAATGTGTCCCTCAGGGCTCTATACTGGAGTGACTTATTTTTAGACTTTTCTTCTCAGGTAAATAAGTGGGAAGTAGGGTCTGGATATATTCATATTTTTAAAAGCTGCATAACATAACTGCTTTAATAAAAGATGCTCTACAAAAATACACAACTGATGCGGTAGTAATGACCTCACTTTTCTTGTCATTAATTTTAGTGTCATTACACTTCTCAAATAAAACACAAATTAGTTACAAAGTAGCTTGGTCCACATTAACCAAGGCAAGCTAAGATTAACTAGCAAGAAGCTGGTGTGAGAGGGTATCAATGAGTAGCACATGGCTGTTTTGTCCATTATAGGTGGAGGGCTGACAACTCAGTCAGTTGTTAAATTGACTGCCAGCAGAAGCTAAATGTCCTAGCAATTATAATGCAAAGGTCCAGGAATGAGCTGCTATCAAACAGGGGTTTACTATCATAATTCAGAAACGCACTTGGTCGAGTCATCATTTTGCCGGAAAAAAATGGCAAAAATAAAAAAGGTTTTCAGTCCCACTGTTGAACTGTGTTAAAGTTGAGGGTTTGGTACTAGCCATTTTGAAAATGTGATTGTTGAACTCCATGTGACATCTGGACATCGATATTCAAACTTCGGTACAGTAGGTTTTGATGTCTCAATTCTTATAAAGTATACCTTCAATGTTACGCTACACGACCAAATGCATTTCTGAATTATGATAATAAAACTTAACCAGCACATATCTGCTGTAGCAGCACTGGGAATATGCAATAGAGTGAATTCCCCAGTGCATACTCTGTGGGGCTCATACTACTTCATGGTGCCAGGAGAAAGAATGTGGGAAATAAGGGAATCACTAAGGATTACCTTGTTGATGGCCTCCTGAGAACATTCACCTGCCAATGAGAAGCAGTGGGCTAGTGAAGTCACATGGCATCTGACAGTCAGCAAACAGTATGGAAGAAAATACCATGTAAATTAGGAGCAATCATAGTATTTCTCACTGACACTAATGTTCTTCAGAAAGGGCTGATGCAAACAAGTAACTTCTGTCAGACCTAATGACTAAAACTGAATGTCTTCTACCTCTGGCAACCATCATATTGACAACATACCGTTAAGAGTCAACCCAGTAGTCAATGACTTGGGGACACAGACAGTTATCTAGCTTTTGAACATCATGTTTTTCCAGTAGTGAGGAAATCATTCTACATTGTGCAACTCTTAAAGTAAGGTATAGCATTTAGGTCCAAAGAGGTCATGGCTTCACTGTAGTTGACATTCATCAGACTTATTATTGAGTACAATGTCCCATTTGGTATGTACCTAACCAGCCATATCCATCAATTGGAATGTCCACAGAGGTTCCTCAGTAAAAGAATACAGGGTGTAAGCAGCATGTCTTATGCAGACCACCTCAAAGCCCTATCCCAGTATTCTGTCTCCTACAGGTTGTTTAGAAGAGATCTATGTCTGACATACAAGCTATTGTCAGACCCCACCCCAATGATCATCCTGCACAATCGCAAAACACACAGCACCAGAATTATCTAATCACCCTCCCCAACTCTGACCCAATTAGAATACTTTCTTCTATCAAAATATTCTCTAACCTAGCAAACTACAAGATAAATAGGGAAAAATCCTTAATATTCCCTTTGAACATTCACTCGAGGTTACCTGACATTACATCGACTATAGAGATCAAAGTCAAAGAGCAAATACAATACTTAGGTATTCAATTTTCGCAGGGTAACCACAGTTACTATCAAGACAATGTAATCAGGTACTGGTCAAACGTACAAAATGATATTATAAGATGGTCTAAGCTCAAGCTCCCGTTTTTGGCCAGAACAACAGTGATCAAAATGAATATTCTCCTTAGGCTTCTCTACCTATTTCAAGCAACTACTAACACTCTACATAACAATTTTTTTAAAAAAATTATAACAAATATCTCTAAATTTATCTGGGCCCCTAAATTGGTCAGGATTAGCTATTCAAAGCGTATCTGCCCTAAGGAACAGGGGGGGACTGGGCTTACCTGACTTTAAAACCTACTATGAGATTATTAACGCTAGTAGAATTTTTAAAATAACGTACTACAAGAAGAATAAACCGGTATGGGCCCCACCATGGATGGCCCTATATAATAACTATATTAAAACGTTAAAATTCAACCCGGCAGCTCTCCCATTTTTAAACGAAGATAACCTAGGGACCCTAAAACACACAAAAAACATAATATTTAACATAAAATCCCTGCAGGCAATCTTTAAATCTCTGAACCTTTCACACTTGTTTGCTATCTTACAACCGCTTCATCTAAACCCTAATCTTAAGCTAAACGGTAACATGCTAAACTTGGAACAATACCCCCTACTCCTAAATACTTCTATCTCAGATCTTTTCCCCCTTAGACACCAATCAATACCTGACATGAGAACTAGTCTTGGCTTACCATATAAGTACTTAATGATACTACGACAAATTAGAGATCTAGTAAGTAAACTCCTAGAGCATCCACTAGTTTCGGACAATGATATCTTAACATGCAAAACACTAATAAACCTCCTGCTCACTGGAAAAAAAATGACCTCAAATGTGTACAAAGCCATTATGATGCTTAGATACCAGAATAAACTAAATGTTTCGAAATTCTGGTCAAAGATCAACCCTGACATTAACCAAAACCAACTAGCGAAGGCTATAAACCTAAGCATTAAATCGATTCCCTTTAAGAAAATGAAATATACCCAAATGATGATCGTGAACAATGCGTATTTTACCCCCACGATCCTGAACAAAATTTTCCCTAATCTTTCCCCTAAATGTAAATATTGCCCGACCCAATCGGATGATATCCTTCACTCGTTTTGGAGCTGCAAATGTTCCTACAAGCTATGGTGCGCCTTGAGGGTGATTCTTGAAAAAATTGGATATGAAAAATCCACCCTGTCATGGGAATTTACCATTCTTCATATCCCCCCCCCCCCTGGAGTATCAGAAAGAAAATGCAAGGTACTGATTCCTATCTTTATGTTAATCAAATACTACATCTCCTTGAATTGGAAAAACAGACACTCCCTATCATGGGAAGGATTTAAACACATAGCTATTAATTACCTCAAGGCACATAAATACCTGTTCCACAATATTAAACACAAACCAGTTATGAAGGAATTTTGGGAAATCTTGTCTGAACATATACTTAAATAAGTACGGTTATCTTACAGATACCAATAGTCCTTATCTCGCTGTACTTGAATTATTTAAGAATTGATATGGGCACTGTATGAACTGTACATAGTTGTTGTTCTTGATGTTCTTATCCGTTACATAATTTACATAATGTATTTCTCAAGTAGATGTATTGTATGTAATGGTTTTTGTCCTGTTGTGTAAGATTGAAAAATTGCAATAAAAAAGAATTTACAAAAAAAAGAATTATCTAATGACTTAAACCTTGACTATGATATAAATAGTGCATGCTGAAGAGACAGGTATGTATCCCAGAGACTAGCCCTTTTCTGGAACAGGGTACCCAGTCCCCATCCATACAAAGCAGAGCACCTCCATAACTCAATTCAAGTGTAACCTGGACAATCAGATGTAGAACAGGAAATCCATTCCCTGTGTTGGCACCTATGTCTCTAATGGACACAAACAACCTGTAAATGAATCATCTCCCAGACCCTGCTTGTTCATCGGTTCATAGGTAGGTACTAGGCTATCGGCCCAAGAGCCTAAGTAAGCCTAGCCAACAAGGTTCCCTGGCTTATGTCACCCAAGAAAGTTATTTTCCTGTGCCCTTGTTGAGCAGAGCCACAGAAGTGATCCCTGTGGTGTATTTCCTATTTCCCATCCACTCATCAAGATTTTTCTTGAAAAGTGCTACTGAGGAAATTTGTTTGACATAGATGGGTAGCTTGTTCCAGAGTATGGGGAGTCTCTGGGACAAGAATCTATCCCTCCAGCATGTCCTGTTTATTGTGGTGACAAATTTTGGTTCCTAGAGCATGTAGCTTGGAGGGATTGGGATTTCTTTAGGTGTAGCATGTCCAACAGCTCTGGGATTGACATAGCTTTATATGTTAGGCAGAGATCACTTCGGAGTAGGCGATATGCTACAGAGTAAAGTTGTAGTTTTTTGAGATGGTCAATGTATGTCATCTGTTTGAGGCCAGTAATTCTCTTTGTGAGGTACTTTGTGGCCTTTCCAGCTGCTGCAGATGTCTTGTGGGGTACATTCCAAAAGGGGCATTGTACTCCATAATGGTCTAATGAGTGTCGAGTAGAGGGGAACAATGACCTCTTTTTTTTCTGGATAAGAACCTTTTTGTGAAGAAGTGTGCCATGTAGAAGGATTTCCTGACTACTGTGGCAATGTGATTATCAAAGGAGAGACTACTGTCCACCTGGGTGCCAAGGTCTCTTATCACACATTCAGTGTTAAGTAGACTGCCGCTAATGTGGTAGTTCCTGGGTACAGAGTTTTTACCAAAGGGGTTGACAATACATGCTTTGGCACTGAGCATGAAGCCATGGCTCTGACACCAAGCATCTGTCTCAGTGAGGCCCTTCTGTAGAATATCCACATCATTTGGTGACTCGACTATGGCTCTTAGTTTGCAGTCATATGAGAACTTCGTTAGTCAGAGGCCTTCTGTGTTAACCTGTACTTTAGAAAAGTAGATACCAAACCGGAGAGGTCCCAGGTCTGAACTCTGTGGTACTCCACTTGTCACTGGTTTGAAGTCAGATATGGAGTCCGCAACATTTATAGTGTGGGTTTTGTCAGTGAGCCAGTTGGCAACCCATCTTGTGACATAGGGATTTATACCTAGTTTAGTGAGTTTAGCTATAATTCCAGAATGGGGGATGGTGTTGAAAGCCTTGGCGTGGTCAAGATAGGCTGTGTGAACCACCTTACCATCATCTATGGCTTTGGTGCCTGCCTGAAAGTAGTCGATCAGGTTCAGGAGGCATGATCTGCCTTTCACAAACCCGAACTGGGTGGGGTCCAGAGTTTGGAGGTTACCAATGTCTTTGTTTATGAGTTCCATGGTGATACATTGCTTGGCCTTGCAAACCAGGCTCATCAGGCTAATAGGGTGATAGTTCCTGGGATCATTGGTGGCTCCCCCTTTGTGGAGTGGGATAACAGTTGCTGTGTGGCATTCAGTGGGCACAAAGCCTGACGTGAGGCTATGATGGAACATATTGCTTAGGTGGGCAGCCAGTGTGTTCTGAAGTTCTTGTAAAACGCAGCCTGGGATGTTGCCCGGTCCCATGGATGCTGTGTTTTTGGCTTTAGAGAGTGCAGCTTTTACTTGCATAGTTGTGATTACAGGGACTCTGCACTCTTCTTGTATAGATATGGGCCCTTTAGGGTGTGAGAGTGGAGTAAAGTTAGCACTGAACCTATCTGCAAGGATGTTGGCAATATCAGTTGGTTCTGTAATTTTCTTGTGGTTGTGCTGTAACTCAGAGCAGATCTGAGTATTGCCATTGAGATTCTTGACATAGCTATAGAATGCTTTGTGGTTGTCCTTAGAATCAGTGGCAATTTTGTTTTTGTAGCTAGCTTTGGTGGATCTTATAAGGGATCTCAGCTTCTTACTGAGGTTGACCAAAGAGCTCCTCCACTCATGGGATTTTACTCAATTTTGCAACAGTTTCTTCCTTCTGATGTATAATTTGTTTATGGCAGGGGACCACCAGACTGGCCTCCTTTTTTTGAAGGATAGCATCTTGGTTTTGTTTGGGATAGCACAATCCATGCACTCATGTAAATGCTTATAGAGTGCATTTGTGTAGAATTCAGCAGTCGTAACTGTATTGTCCATCTGCATGGGTGTCATGAAGTTCACCACTTCTATCTTAAGAAGCATGAAGTTGGCCTTGGAGAAATTTTTTACCTTGATTTCCTTAATGGGGGGTGGGGGCAGGATGTGGATATCTAGGGTGATTAGCTTATGGTCAGATCTGACCAATGAGGAGTTGACTTCAGGTGTGAAACAATGGTCACTCATGTTGGTAATGACTAGGTCTAGGATATTGTTGCCCCTGGTGGGGGGGGGTGTGGATAAGTTGATCCATGGCATTGGAATTTATGAATTCCAGAAAGCATTGAGTGAAGGAGTTGGTACATGAGTAGTTTTCCCAGTTAATGGTGGGGTAGTTGAAATCGCCCATTATTAGGGTGTTTGGTTGAACCCTAATATTTTCCAGAAAAGAGGAGTGGGAATCCTGGGGCAGGGTTGGGGATCTGTAGTATGCTACAATTTGGATTGCAGTTTTCCTCAGAGTTAGTTCCACTTGGACAACTTCAGATGCATTATGCTGAGCAACTAGCCTGGAGGTGTGGATATCCTTAATGAATATGGACGCACCTCCGCCTTTGGTGTTCCGGTCCAGGTTAGATGGCTGAAAAGTGTGGTATGAGATATAGCCTGGTAATGCAGGAGTGCTCTCTGGAGCCTTGAACCTGGTCTCAGTCACTGCACAGATATCGATGTTCTCCATTTTAAGGAGTGCCTCAAGCGAGTGTATTTTGAGATTTAGACTTCTAGCATTGAGTAGCATTACCCTCAGTTTTTGCTTGCCTGTTCCTGTCACAGTGGTGAATTTGTCATTTGAACGTTGCCTAAAAAAGCACTATAGGGGTAGCAAGAGCCTTAGCCAGTATCCAGAATCCCAGGGGTGACAGGTGCAGGCCATCTCTGGAAAAGCATCATGGTCTGTCGACCATGTCGTCTCAGGCAGACATATACTGGATCCCCATAAAATGACACCAGAAGCTTAGCCAATTGTTGAAGTCAATCATTTTGTCCTTGTACTGTGGTATCATTCTGGGCAATGGCAGGATGCCACTCAGGGCTAGGGACATACCTGCCTGGGCTACAAGATTGGAGAGCTCTTCCATGTCTTTTTTCATGTAGTCCAGGGAGGTTCATCTCAGTTTGTTCACACCAACATGGACAGTGACAGAGTCATATTTGTACTTGTTGTGGAGTGACCTGACTGCGTGGGTTATGTGGCGGATCCTGGCACCCAACAGGCAGCTGACAGTAACCTTCTCCTTGTTTAGCCTGGTGAGTGGGGCATCAGTGTGCCTGACTATAGAGTCACCTGTGACTAGTGTGTTGGGTACATTGTTTTGCCTTATGGGATGTGGTTGAGTGGCATACTGAATCTGTGGGCTACGTGTGATTTGGGTTGAGTTGGGAGGGTGGAGGTTGCTTGCATTTCTGCTTTGGAGGTCTCTGTTGATTGAGGAGATTATTATTGAGAGCCTCCATGAATGTTTATGTGCTTCTATGTGTGGATTTTGGTGGTGCAGGTTTAGTGGGACTATGTGATGAGTGTGGTGTGGTGCAAGTGTTTACCTTCTCCTCTTGACTGTCAAGTTCAGTCTTGGTTGGAGAGAGCTTTACCTGCAGTTTGGCTAGATAAATGAATCTCTCACAGGTTGTAATGTTGGGTGGCAGGAGGAGAGGGTTGTCTGTGTACATGAGGCAATTGCTACATTGCCCCAAGATGCCCAGATTCATCAGATAGACAGGACAGAACACTGGGAGCTGACCCTTGGACATTCCTTAATAAAAAAACTATTTTCCTCTAGACAAGTGAGGAAAGTGAGTACAAGAGCTGTTTTTCTGTAAGCAAGTGAGGAAAGTAAATACAAAAACTGTTTTCCTCTAGGTATTGAGGAAGGTTGAGTGTTATAGTAATTTGTAGCTGATTTATAGGTTCATAGGTTCATACTAGTCTATCTGCCCTAGGGCATTTATAAGCCTAGCCAGAGTGTGTTTGGCTTTCGCCACCCATTTTAAATGAATTTTGCTATGCCCTTTTTCGAGGTTAGTATACTGTGCCTCTGTCTAACAGTTACACAGAAGTAATACCCGGGGTAAACCTACTATCTCCCATCCACTCATCAAGATTCCTCTTGAAGAGAGTCAATGAGGGACTCTGCCTAACCTGGACTGGGATTTTATTCCAGAGTGAAGGGAGCCTGTGGGTTATGAATCTGTCCCTCCAGCATGTCCTATTTATTTCATTGCTGAGGTTCAAGTCTCTCGAGCACGTAGCTTGATGGGATTTGGATTTTCTGAGGTGCAGCATGTCCATTAATTCTGGGTTGGACATGGCTTTATACTTCAGGCACAGATCGCCTCTGAGCAGGCGGTATGCCACTGAGTAGAGCTGGAGTTTCTTTAACTGGGCAGCATATGGCATCTGTTTGAGCCCTTTGATCCTCTTGGTGAGGTACTTTTGGGGTCTTTCCAGCTGTCTGGTAAGGTACATCCCAAAAGGGGCATTGTACTCAATTTTGGTCCTGATGAGGGATGAGTAAAGAGGCACGATGACCTCCCCTGATCTAGATGTGAATACCTTCATGATTAGGTGGTCTGTATAAAATGTTTTTCTAACCACTTTGGCCACGTGGTTGTCAAATAAGAGATTGCTATCAACTTGGGTCCCCAGGTCCCTAATTACGTCTTCTGTACTTAATGGATTACCACCTATGTGGTAATTTGTGGGCACTTTGTTTTTGCCAAAGGGGATGACTACACACTTTTTGATGTTTAGCTTGAGGCCATGGCTCTGGCACCAGCTGTCTGTTTCTATGAGGCCCTTTTGTATGATGCTTGTGTCGGCTGGAGAGTCTATTATGGCGCCCAGTTTGCAGTCATCTGCGAACTTGGTCAGTCACGGTCATTCCGTGTTAGCCTGTACCTCCGAGAAATATATACCGAACAAGAGAGGTCCCAGGACTGAGCCTTGTGGGATGCCACTTGTAACTGGTTTGGAGTCTGACATGGCTCCAGCAATTCTAACCATGTGGGTTCTGTCCTTGAGCCAGTTTGCAACCCATCTAGTGGCATAGGGGTTTATATTTAAGCTGGTGAGCTTATCTATAATGCCCGAGTGGGTATTGTATCGAAGGCTTTTGCAAGGTCCAGGTAGGCTGTGTGGACCACCTTCCCCTCGTCAATGGCCTTGGTGACTGTTTCAAAGAAATCGACCAGGTTTAAGAGGCAGCATCTGCCCTTAACAAAGCCGAACTGGGTAGGATCCAGTGTCTGTAGGTCCCCAATATCTTTATTTATGAGGTCCATGATGATCCTTTCCATAGCTTTGCAGACCAAGCTAGTCAAGCTTATGGGGCGATAGTTTCCAGGATCCGTTGAGGCACCACCTTTGTGGAGAGGGACCACTGTTGCTGTGCGCCACTCTTTGGGTACATATTCTGTAGTAAGGCTGAGATTGAACAGTAGTTTTATGTTTGGGTTTAGTTCTTCTTGGAGTTCATGGAGGACGCAGCACGGGACACCGTCTAGTCCCATTGATGCTGTGTTTTTTGCTTTGGAGAGGGCGGCTCTTACCTGAGCATCTGAGATGTCAGGGGGGCAGCACTCTGCTGGGATAGATATTTGCCCTTTTGGTGGGGAAGGGGGGGGAGAAGTTTGCGCTGAACCTGTCAGCTAGGATGTTGGCAATGTCTGTGGGTTCGGTGTATTTTTTGTCATTTTGGACTAATTCTGAGCATATCTGGGAATTCCCACCCAGGTGCCTAACATAACTAAAGAAAGCCTTGTGATTATCCTTAGTGTCCTGTGCAATTTTTCTCTAGAAGCTGGCCTTAGATGATTTTATGAGTGCCTGTAGTTTTTTGCTAATACTGATCAGAGATGCCTTCCCTTTTTGGGATTTTGCTCTATCATGTAGTAGCTTCCTCCTTCTATTGTATAGTTTGTTTTTGGCTGGGGTCCACCAGACAGGACGCCTAACTTTGGAGGATTGGGTCTTGGTTTTATGTGGGATTGCATGATCCATGCATTCCTGAAGGTGTTCATAGAATGCGTTTATAAAGGATTTTGCGGTCTGGACCGTATTTTCCACAGGCCCGGGGGCTTTGAAGAATTCCACCTCAGTTTTGAGGAGTGTGAAATTTGCTTTAGAGAAGTTTTTCACTGTGGTTTTCTGGGCAGGGGCAGGGGTCGGGATGTGAATATCTAGTGAGATTAGTTTATGGTCTGATCTTACCAGTGAGGGATACACTTCTGGTCTGGAGCATAGAGTCCCCATGTTGGTGATGATCAAGTCCAGTATGTTTTCCCCTCTTGTGGGAGTGGCAACAAGTTGTTCCATAGCATTTGAGTTTATAAATTCTAGGAACCTTTGGGCTAGGGTGTTGGAGTTAGAGTAATGCGCCCAGTCTATGTTAGGGTAGTTGAAGTCGCCCAATATAATGGTGTTTGGAGAGAACTTCCTATTTTCCAGTGTTCTCAGGAAGGCTGAGTGGGGTTCCTGGGTTTGGGAGGGTGGTCTGCAGCAGGCTATAAACTGGAAGGCAGTTTTACCCACTGTTAGTTGCACATGGATAGTCTCTGATGCTTTGCGCTGTGCCACCAACCTGGAGGTATGGGTATCTTTGACGAATATTGATACTCCCCCTCCTTTTGTGGTTCGGTCCAAGTTTTGGGGCCTAAAAACATGGTATGAGGTATAACTTGGTAGTGCTGGGGTGCTCTCAGGAGCCTTGAACCAGGTTTCTGTTACTGCACAGATATCAATGTTCTCCATGCTAAGGAGAGTTTCGAGTGCGTGCATCTTGAGGTTTAGACTTCTGGCATTGAGTAGCATTACTCATAGTTTCTTATCCCTTGTGATACCTATGGAGGTGGATTTGTCTTTTGAGCCTTGCCTAAAAAGGCACTATGGGGGTGGCAAGAGCCTTTGCCAATATCCGAAAGCCCAGGGGTGACAGGTGCAAGCCATCCCTAGCGAAGCATCGTGGCTTGTCGAGCATGTCATCCCAGGCAGACAGGCATTGGATCCCCTTTGGATGACACCAATACTTAAGCCAATTGTTGAAATTGAGCATCTTGTCTTCATATTGTGGCTTCATTCTTGGTGAGGGTAAGATGCTACTCAAGGTCAGGGTCATACCAGCCTGGGCTACATGCTCAGAGAGCTCCTCTATGTCTCTTTTCATGTAGTCCAGGGAGGTACGTTTCAGGTCATTCACACCAGCATGGACAATGACTGAGTCATATTTGTTCTTGCCTTGGAGTGACCTGAGTGCTTGTGTTATGTGTCGGATCCTAGCGCCCAACAGGCAGCTCACCGTGACCTTCACCTTGTTCAGCCTGGTGAGCAGGACATCAGTGTGCCTGACGATAGAGTCACCTATTACAAGTGTATCAGGTGTGTTGTTTAGCCTTAAGGGCTGTGACTGATCGGCACACTGGCTTTGTGAGCTATGTGTTGCACGTGTTTTGTTTTGGGGTAGCGGTTGCTTGGGTGTCTGCTTTGGAGGTCTCTGCTGCTTAGGCAGATTTTTATTTAGAGCTTCCGAGTATGTTTTTGTGTGTTTATGTGTTTGGTTTGCTGTCGTGGTAGGTCTATGTGAGACTGGAATTGTAGTGAGTGTGGTTTCCTTCTCCTCCTGATTGGTTACGCCAGTACTGAGTTGAGAGAGCTTAGCCTCCAGTTTGGCTATATGGTTGCATCTCCCACATGTGTTGGAATTTGTTGGGAGGAGGAGAGGGTTGTCTGTGTACACGAGGCAGTTGTAACATTGCCTCAAGGTTCCCAGATTCACCAGCTGGACCGGAGAGGAGATTGACAACTGACCTCTGGACATGCTAGAATAGTATTGGGAATTCCTTTATAATTGAAAAAAGGGCCAATGGGGAACAAAGTACTCAAGGGCAGTTTGTGAGGGTGTAGTGCTTTTAATTTTTTAGTGCTGACTTATATAATTGCTTTAGTGAGCAAGTGCCAGGCTTCAGAGTGGGAATAGGGTGTTTATTATGAGAACTAGATCAGTTCTAAGAGAAAAAGTGAAGAGCAGACTTTGTGGAGCCGAGAATGGTTTAAACTCTATTAAGCGGTGCTGCCCGATGCTGCGCTATGCGCAAAATCGTGCAAAGCCGCGCTAAAGTGGGTTTTATACAGGGGGATTTGAAAGAGCTAGAAATTGGCCCAAAACGGCCAATAGACTACCAGATTCTTGTGCTGGGAACACTCCTCCAGGGATAGATAGGCTGATTCGAGCTCCCCACTGCCACTGGTGAACAAAGAAGTCTCCCTTTATCCAAGAAAGGAAATGGGCAACACAGGAACTTTCCAAAAGTCCAGAATACAGCAAAGCCTGTATTTGGACTACTCTAGGTCAGGAAAGACGGGAAACAAGGATATTTTTTTTTTTTGTTTTTGCAACAAACAGCAGGAAAATGCAATAAATATGTAACACAGGCTAGTGCACTTGAGTGTGTAACCTCAACAGGTAAAAGCAACAAACAGGACAAACTTTAAAAGTGCAGGTGCAAAAACAACTTTAAACAGTTTAAAACAGTTCAAGAAGCAGAAATACTTGCAGTTTAGCTAGATCGGACAGTCGCCCAGGAAGTAGCAGGAAAACAAACACTTTTATCAGGTTAGCAGTCACTCTTTTAGCCTCTCTGCTGCTAGCACCACTCTGCAGGACCACAAGGAGCTTGGCTGAGTAGTAACAAGCACAAAAAACGCGCCAAAGTGGGTTTTATATAGGGGGACTTGAAAGAGCTAAAAATTGGCCCAAAACGGCCAATAGACTACCAGATTCTTGTGCTGGGAACACTCCTCCAGGGATAGATAGGCTGCTCCAAGCTCCCCACTGCCACTGGTGAACAAAGAAGCCTTCCTTTATCCAAGAAAGGAAATGGGCGACACAGGAACTTTCCAAAAGTCAAGAATACAGCAAAGCCTGTATTTGGACTACTCTAGGTCAGGAAAGATGGGAAACAGGGATAAATTTTCTTTTTTGCAACAAACAGACTACCAGATTCTTGTGCTGAGAACACGCCTCCAGGGATAGATAGGCTGGTCCAAGCTCCCCACTGCCACTGGTGAACAAAGAAGCCTCCCTTTATCCAAGAAAGGAAATGGGCAACACAGGAACTACCAGATTCTTGTGCTGGGAACACTCCTCCAGGGATAGATAGGCTGCTCTAAGCTCCCCACTGCCACTGGTGAACAAAGAAGCCTCCCTTTATCCAAGAAAGGAAATAGGAGTGCTTACAAAAAGTTCTGAACAAGTGCTGAGCATGAATAAGCAAATTCAAATGCTAAAACTAAGAATATGTATCTGGACTAGACTAGTTACAGGAAAGAAACAAGTGCAAATGCGGGCTTTTAAATCAAAAAGTTGAGAGAGATGGAAAAATTGCCCAAACGGCCAATAACTACAATGGCTGGGCCAGAAACCACTCCTTATGTGGTAGATAGGTTGTCTAGTTCTTACCACTCCTACTGATAAGCTAACAGGCTTCCCTCCAACACAGAAAGGTGTGGGGGGCTCAGGAGCTTGCATACAGTCCTGGGTACAGCAAATCTGTATCTGGACTAGACTAGTTACAGGAAAGGGGGTAAACAAGTGTAAATGTGGGCTTTTAAATCAGGAAGTTGAGAGAGATGGAAAAACTGCCCAAACAGCCAATAACTACAATGTCTGGGCCAGAAACCACTCCTTATGTGGTAGATAGGTTACCTAGTGCTTACCACTCCCACTGACAAGCTAGAAGGCTTCCTTCCAACACAGAAAGGCTTGGGGGGGGGGTCCTCAGGAGCTTACAAACAGTCCTGGGTACAGCAAATCTGTATCTGGACTAGGCTAGTTACAGGAAGGGGGAAACAAGTGCAAATGCAGGCTTTTAAATCAGAAAGTTGAGAGAGATGGAAAAACTGCCCAAACGGCCAATAACTACAATTTCTGGGCCAGAAACCACTCCTCATGTGGTAGATAGGTTACCTAGTGCTTACCACTCCCACTGATAAGCTAGCAGGCTTCCCACCAACACAGACAGGCTTGCGGGGCTCAAAAGCTTACAAACAGTCTTGGATATAGCAAATCTGTATCTGGACTAGACTACTTACAGGAAAGGCAGGAAACAAGTTTATTTTTTGTTACAGTTAAGCAGAACTCAGGGAGATTCTAGCAAAGTTTTTTTTTTTTTTTGGAAAGGAGAAGCAGAAGATAATTCAAGGTTAGGAAACTAAGTGAGTTGGCCTTCTCAGGGAGAATGAGCTAATGATGCTAGACTGGGAGAAGTGTCACAGATCAAATTTACAGTAGGGGCAGGCAACTGCAAAACCACCAAGTACAACAGCAAGACACCAACAGGGAGTGAGGGTGGGGAACAATACTAAAGCTACTAGCCTACACTCTTTTAGACAGTAAACACTACAGAAATGTTTATCACAGCAGAAAAACAGCAGTGAGCTACAAAATGAAAGTTTTTAAACAGATAAAGGAGCATACAGAATGCTTTTAACTGCAAAAAAATCAGTTATATGATACACTCCTTGAAAGGAAATCAGAACAAACAAACAGGTACTTAACAAGTACAGAAAATTTCCAGTTAATACCTTTCATACAGTGAAACTAGCTAAAAAGCTTTACAAACATTGTGACAGTAAAAACCTTATTTATCAGCCCCTGTAAGGCAGAGAATTTTAGTTCAACTATGCAGATTAGTTAATAGTAATATAATACAGTAATAAGTATGCAGCAGGCAATAAAATGTTTCATCTCCCAAGTCCCTGCTTATACTTACCAAGTGTACCAGAAGTTCTCAGAGATTTAAGATGCACATCTAGGCTTATAAAAACACCAGTGTTCATTAGCCTTGTACACACATATGAACCTATAAACGCATGACTATGTAAATGAATTACCCTGTAAATGGTCAAATCAAAACCAGCATCATCATCATTAAACATACAGGGACAACTGTAGATAATAATTTAAAGAGATGCTTAACACAACACACTGTCTGAAAATGTATACTATAACATTTATTCCTGTATTGAAGTTAATAACTTAGATGTTGACCAGTTTATATCTGTAGGCAGTGTAATTTTAAGGTACATACTTAGTCACTCAAAGGAGATTAATGTACCACTTTATGTCTCATTCTTCTGGGGCACAATTGCATATAGATCTTATACCTGTAGCATTTTAATTAGCTGCATAAATCAAGCTGACAACATAAATCTTTCCCATTTTAGGAACTTGACAGGGATGGAAAAATATCAGAATGACTTTAATCGATTTCAGTACCTTCTTTTTCTAATAGTATAATTTGAAGTTACAGCAAGCCGCGGTGGTACAGTGGTAGCGTTGTTGCCTCACAGCACGAGGTTCTCCTGTTCGATTCTTGGCTGGAGTGCCTTCTGTATTTAGTCTTCATGTCCTCCCCGCAGTCGAGTGGCCTCCAAAACACATGTGTGAATGGGTGTGCCTTCACTGAAGGTTGGGCGTGGGGCTGGCAGCTCCGCACCATAAAAATCTACTGTCAATCATTAGCGGACCGGAGTTCCACTGTGATGACCCCTAACCGGGAAAAGCCGAAAAGACAAACAAACAATAATTTGAAGTTACATCTGCCCTGTCTATATAAAAGGATCTGATCTAATTCCATTTGCAAGTCCATACTTGGAATGCACCACTGGAGGAATTAACAGTAAACTAAGAAACCTAATGCTAAAATCAAATATAAATAATAGAAAAATATATAACAGGTTCATAGCAAAACATACGTAAGATAAAAGGGAGCTTTTGCTGTATGTATGGAATAAGCCTCCCTACAGTCAAAATAAGCCCCCCTTCCTTCAGGAGTAATCTTGATATTAGCTTCATTGCACAGAGGGACAACCCCTGATTACAGCTCAGTCAGCTGGGTTTCACTTATTGTTCTGGGCACAATAAGAAAAAGGTAAACAAAAATAAAATAAAAAGCCATTGAAAATGAAAAACATCAGCAATATAAAGGATCACAACAGGAAAATGCATACCTTGATGCCTAAACCAAACCCTTACCAATGTATTCACACCTTATTTGTCTGAATAGCAGTAATGTTACAGAAAGAGTTTTTCTAATGAGTTAAGGTGTAGGGCTGGAGTTAGGGGGCAGGGATAACATTATTAGTAGATGCATTAGTAAGCATGCAGAGGAAGAATGGCGTCAAAAGAGTCAAGTATCTATAGTGCAAAACAAAACAAGTTATCATGCTTCGGTTAACTGTAAAGGTAAGAAAGGAGGACAGTTTAAAGGAATCTGTAAGGGGTGGGAAGGGAGAAATAAAACTACTGAAAATGAGATGTGGAAAGAGTGAAGATATATTTACTATAAATTTTAGCAGGAACACGTATTATATGGAGACTTAGGAAATGAGAATATATGAAATCAGAGAAGAAGATTAAAGAGTGACAAAATCTGTGTTTAGTTAAGAATGATAGTTGTCCTACTTATTATAAAACAGATTGCTAATGTTATAAGAAGATGGGTCAATATATATTAGGAATATTTGTGACAGTGGTAAATGAATGGTTAGTGGATGGGATTTCAGAAAAAAATAAGTTTGCTATGGTGTGGCCAGATTCATCTAGGAAAAAAAAATGGTAAAATTGGGGGCCAGGGTTACGCAATATAGATTATACATCTATAATAAAAATGTACAAAATATGATAAAGGAAGGAAAGAAGGCAAAATAGAAGATGATATATTTGTGTTCAAGAGGGTAGAAGACAAAAGGGAGCTTTTTCTCTTTGTAAGGGAGTCTCAAGGCCACATTATTAACGCAAAGGGTACAGAGAGGATAGCAGTGTCTGGCATTTTGATAGTGTTTCGCAGAGAAGGCCAGGATTAAATTGTTAATTTTAAAGAGTTACAAGTTTACAAAAAATGTTTTTTAAGGGAAAATACTTATATCTGCTCACAATAGTTTCAATGTTTTATACATTCAAAACAAATGTGTTTTCAGTCTGCATCTGCATGTTTATCTATATCTCAAAAAACATACTACTGCTTTTGTTTTTGTGATTTTAGCTATTTTATTTTGAGTATAAAATGTGCTGTTTAAGAATTCCTATGTATCCATTATCTAAAATAGCAAGGATGTAGTACACTAAGTAGATCTTAACATTAATGTTTCTAAATGAAATTTCTTTTATTTTGGAATATTTGTGTTTAAAAATATCTTGTTCGCTTATGATTTTATATAAGTTAAAATTTATTATTAATGTCTGTAGAGTTTCATTTAGTTATGTAGTCTAATCATTACAACATAGCTTTCTATAGTTAGAAATCCCATATCTCAACTGTTCCATGTTTTAATGTGTTTTTGTAGCCTATTCTTTCTTGGCTAATTAGGATACTATAAAAAGGTTATAATTATGCTTTCTATTGTCTTTATCTGAACTTTAGTTGTAGTTAAAACTGTTTGGATAAAATATAAGACTCTTGCTAATGATATAATTTTAATCAGTAACAATCTGTTTTCAAATGTAAAAGTTTTTGTTCCATCTGCATGTTATTTGATTTGCTTTCTGTATTATTTTCTTTGCTTATTTCTATTATTTTTTCTATAGTAGTTGTTAATGTTATTCCTAAGTAGTTTATTTTTTTATCAACTGTATTATAGTTTTCTTTGAAAACTTTTGTATACTTTAGTTTTTGGGATCATAATTATTCATTTTGTTTTATTGGTATTACAGTTCAGTCTAGAAATATTGCTATTCTGTTTTCATTTTATTCTGTGTCTTTAAAAGAAGAATCCATATTGATAATTATTATAATATATCATTTGCAAAGACTGTTATTTTTGATGTATATTACTTGATTATCTTAAAAGTCATTATATCTATATTTCTTATTATTATTTAATGGTTCCATAGATAGAACAAAAAGTATAGGCCACAGTGGGCACCATCGTGCAGTGCCCCTTTTAAAGTTGACCGCTTCTGAAAGTAAGGGACTAATGTAACATAGGCTCTAATACATTTATATAAAGTCTACATTAATTTTATTAATGCTTGGGGAAGTTAATTTTTAATAGCATAAGTAAATATTCAAAGTTTTTGGTATAGAAAGTTTTTTTCTGCGTTGTAGCCAAATTTTCCATCTCATTATTCTTGTTTCATGCATAGTCTATTATTGTTATTGTTCTTTTTATATTGTACTGGCCTGTATACTGACAATGAATCTTACTTGATCTTTAAGTATCAACAGAGAGATTTTTGCAGGAATTCATTATAAGTGCCTATCACAGGCCTTTGTCCAATGACATGCCCATTTGCAATTCAGAATTATGTTAGCTGCAGCATGGTAAGACTTTATTATTGGCTAATATGCATGTGTTGGACTCCCATTTACTACCATGACATATACATCATTGCTGATCTGCATGTCATGGTAATAATCTGCTGTTCATGCAGGCAGTGGAATTCCCACCAGTCAGTCTCACATACCCATACACACACGGTCGCGTGCGCATGCACGTGTTTACACAAACACACACACATACACACAGCAGAGTCCCTGTACTTGTCTCTCCCTATCTGCCCTCCCATGGTTCATCCCACACTTGCAACTGTTAGAGTTCTATTGTGACATGTACCTATTAGGCCTTAGTGAGCTAGTATATCCCCCAACTGCCTATCTTCATACTGTCATTAGTGCCACTATGGCACTTTACTGCATGAGTCATCCCTGGTGTCCAGTGGTTCCCTATTCCCCTGATCCCTATACGGCATTTATGCCAACATGGCACTTTACCCCATTAGTCATTCCTGGTGTCCAGTGCTCCCCCCCCAATCCCTGTACTTCCATTGGTGCCATTATGGCATTTTAATGAGTAATTCCCTGGTGCCAGTGCATCCCCTCACCCCTAATCCCTGTTTTGTTGTTGGTTCATTTATGATACTTTAAAAAGAAATCCCTGGTGGAAGTTGTTGTAGGGAGAAAGCACATGGATAACTAAACTTTGACCTCTCCAAGAATGCATCAGTAGCATTCAGCATGGTCATGGGGCCAGTCCTTCATGCTGCTGCACTTCTTTCTCTTAGAGGATTATGCAGCACCCTGAGAGGTCAGTTGCTAAATCATGAAAAGGTACACATCGCAGTGTCTTAATGAATTCCCTGCCTTTATTTCTCATTCTTGCAGTGTATGTGGAAATTTACATCTTAAACTCCACATTTAATAGTGTGATCTGGCAATAAGATGCACAGTAAATAGGATTTTTGTCTGCTTAACATTTGTGTTATTATGGAAGGATCTCAGAATATCACTTTATATCGAGCATTAGTGTATAATTCTTTTATTAGCTGTACAACTTTAGTTGGTAATAATTTATAGAATATCAGAAGCAATCCGTCTGTCCCTGGAGGTTTATTCTCTTTTACTTTCTGTATTTGCTTCATAATATCTGCTTCAATAATCTGTATTGATGATAAGTCTTTAGCATCCTCATATAACCTGTTATGTACTTTGTTTACTTTCTGGCTGCATTTCATTTTTTTTCATTGATTTTTTTATAAGATTTTCTAAAATCTTTAAGAATATCTTCTGTGCTGGTTTTATTTTTATTTTTATTTTTTTACTCTCTAAACACTTAATAATACTAATCTAGCTAGATTTATTTACTGTTTTTCATCTGAAGTAGTCTGTGGAATAAGTGAAAGTATTCAATTACAAGTTGTTTGTTGCAGTTTTTGAACAAGATCTTTTGGATTATATAACTACAGCTTGCTTCCTGGAACTATTAAACAAGTTATTTTGAAGCTTGTTTTCTTTTCTGTTGATCTTACTGGGTTCGACTGATTAAAGCATGTTTGCTTTAGGTTCTGGCTATACAGGCCTGTTGTTGCTTTGAAGCCTTTATTTTCCAGTTGTGTGTAATACTCTAGTCCATTGAATATTCTCTTAATTTCTTAATGATTTTGTTTGTTGTATTTATCACACTTCCACATTCCTAAAAGTAGCAGTAGTAATATCAGTAATAGTAATAATAATAATAATAATAATAATCTATTCTCCTCTTCTCTCTCAGAAATGTACAATGTTTCATATTTCAAACAAAGAATTTAATATATTAGGGAGAGGTCTCTTCAAAAGATATGTAGTCATTAGTATCATATTAAATTCAATGCTTATCAAATAATACTTCCAAAAATGTTTCAAATTAGCTTCTCACTTCTACTGTCAATTTTATCATAAAGAATTGCCCCCCTCAGATGAAACATGTATACTAATATGTCAAATAATGTTCTATGTGACTTTTTGGAAAAATAATGATAATTATCTCCCTCCGTGCCCTTTCTGTATGTCATCACAGAGTGACCAATATTTTCTTCATTTTTTGAAAGTTTATACTACTTTCTACATATCCCCTCAATCAGACCTCTCTTCAAGAGTGTAACTATGCAACAATAGCCCAAATAAGGATTTTATTTAGTTTTAAGGAGATGTTATAGTAAAGCTTATACATTGATCAGCACCATGTTAAATTAAATACATGCCTGAGTGGGCTTGTAATAGACATCTGTTAGGTAAACACATATTGATATGCACAAGGGCTTCAAGCATACATGAATTGATTGATTACATAGGGAGTGAAGAAATGAGATTTTTTTATGAGAAAATAAATCAGTAGTGTAAACCATCTTGAATTAAAATGGTGTCTGGGTCCATGTGACTTAGCATCTTATTTTTTTCTCCTGACGAAATAAAATGTTGCAAGCCTTGGTCGATACTCAGTTTTATTACCCCTCATCGTTTTTTCTCCTGACATAATAATATTCTTATGCTTTGTTAGCTCAGCTATTCAGAAATAAAATGATTCAGTATGGTCAAGGTCATGATAAGAAGCATAAGTATATACTGTCAGCAGGATCTGTCAGACGCATATATTGTTCTTTCTGGTCAGTCAGCTAAAACTATTTCATTTATACTGCAGGACTTTAATAGAAAACTAAGAGATCTCCCTTTACTTGGGGAGGGATGGGGTTATTTTGCTTGGTCTCACATTTCTTTGCAATAAAGAGCATTAATATTTTCTGCTAAACTGTACCGTGTGAAATTATTTGGTACCTTAACAAGAGTCATTTAAACTCATTTTATACACTATAACACATGTCATTTAGTAAAGCTGTGCATGTGAAATGTCTATACTTTATGATATCAAGAGTTTCATGTATATTTGGAATTTAGCATTCATTTTTTGTGTGCTTCCAACCTTTTTGCACAGTACACTTTGTAGAAGGCATTCTCTTCACATTTGACTTATGTGGCATATTCAAGCTGTCTAGTGCATGCTTTTTTAACTATCATTCCAATTAATATCCTTCCTGATGTTGAAAAAAAGAAATATTAAATTCCATTTTTCAAGAATTATTCTAGTCAAGTCCAAAACAGTAAAAATGTTTAACTTACAAATTCACTAATCAGTTACGTATTCATGAATATATTTTCTAAGGAGTCAATGCAAGCTGTTAAGTCATGTAAAGTCATTCATGTCTGAACATTCTTAAACAAATATGCATTAGCTAATGACATATTTATGAGAATAACCAGTAATCTTTGTGTATATGAATTAATCGATAATGTAGGGTCATTTTGACTCATTTGAATATATTTTAAAACATGTTGTCAAGTAGAACAGTTTGTGTGTATGAAATAGTTGCACTTTATTTGTGCATTGCAAGAAAAAGTCAAACGTTCAAAGTACATATGAAGTATAGGTCTCAAACTACCATTACCAAAATGAAGAACACTACCTACCAAAATGTTAAATAAACAGGAAAAATGCAGAGCACTTACTAAGTAATAATATCTTCAACTATGAAACTCACAACATGGTTACCATGTATTATTTTTGGTTTTATAAGGTTCATTTGGTGAATTAGTTTGATTCAGTGTTATTTCCCATGAATGCTAGTTAAAAAATTCTTAACAATGTGTGACAAATCTTTCCAATGTGGAACAGTGAGGAGCATGGTCTTTTAAAAACTTAAAATGAGGAAAGTTCCTCATAATGAGCTACACTTGAGAGGTATGGTTTGAGGTTTATCATTCCCATGGTTGTGCATCTTACCTTTTCACACAGTTTAGTTTGCAACAGAAGGCATTCTCTTCACATATGTTACATATGGAATGTTCATGCAGTTAGGCACAGTTTTTGCAGATGTTTTTCTCCTCAGAATGTACTGCAGTTAATGTCCTAACAGACATTTAAGTGAAATGATTGAATTACATCTTTCAAGAATAATGTTATATTTAATTCAGAAACACACTAAAATATTTCCCTCATATATTAACATACCATTTATATATTCATGAATGTACACTCCAAGGTGCCTATGCAAGCATTAACATTAAATAAAGCCATCTAAGCCTGTGCTGTCCTGTCATAAATATTTATTAAACAATTACATATTCATTATAGGTAATGTTTGTTTATACAAATTAATTATGTCAGTTTATTTCAGCCCATTTCTATATACTTTAAAAATGTTATCAAGCTGAACATTTAGTGCCTGCGAAATGGCTGCATTATTATTTTGTGCATTATATCAAGAAAAAACTCAAAGGTTAAAAGTATATTTTAAGGTTTTTATTCCTGACTTTGTGTTTCCTGATTTTTGAATCAATGCAACCTATTAAAAAATACATTTTGTTTGCATTTGTTCTACTTAGAAAGTTCATGGTTTCTTTTACATTTTATGGACATTTTTTCTTTCCAAAATGTAGTACTTGTATTACTTTGGAATGTCCAAATTGATTCCGGAGGTGAAATTATTAAATCACATCCTCCAAGAACTATCATATTTAACTGAAGCAAAAACACTTCTATCTCATGTATTTGCCAATCAACCATACACCCATGAGTAGATTCTCCAAGATGCTCTAGTAAGCTGTGAGAGTATGTAAAACCATCTTAATATATTACATTTTCATTTTTATATGTATATTTGTTAATATCAAATTAGTAGATTATATTTCATGATAGTTGCCACTGGTTAAATTATAAACCATTTTCAATATATTACTAAAAAGTATACTACTATATTAGAACAGCTTATATTAGTATCTGAACACAATGCTATGTCAGGCAAATATTTGTTTGTTAAACAATTATTTCAACATTCACCCCTGGATTCAATAATGCTAAAATCCCGTGTCTGAATAGTGCAGCAGATGCTGCATGGAATATGGCCACACAGCGATCCAGTAAATAAGGGTGGAGGGCTACATGAGCCTGCTAGCACTATTCTTGCACAGACACTACTAAATAATACTCATTACCTCATTTGCTGATGAAAACCATGCAAATTAAGTCAATTAGCGATTCGGTAAGCAGGCAGGCATCCGTACAAGAACAGTGTGAGATGCAGAAATGTATTCGGTTACTAACCCAGTACATTTCTGCACAAATCAAAACAGAGGAATGACAGCTCAAAGTAAAGCATGCATTATAATTATTAGGCATGCCAGTGGCCAAAAATATGGCCATTGGCATGGAAAATTATAAAAATCAAAGTTTATTTTTTGGCCGATTTTGGCCATTTAAGTGTAGCGCACTGGCAGGCAAACGGGATTGTGCGAAAAAAAAAAAAATGTAAAAAGACAATTTTAAGTGAAATCTGCATTTTGCCATTATTGTCTATGGCATGCAGAATCAAAACAATAACAGATAACACTGGCTGCTAAGGAGGAAGGATGTGGTGTAGTGGTGTAACTAGGGACTAAGGCAGTGGGGTATGCAAATGAGCAGATATTACTGAGTCGCTAAATGGGAGACCATTCTCTGAAGCTATAAGACAGAGGTGTAAGCAAGAGAAGCAGCTGATGTGAAAAGGGGGTGTGTCATGCTTGGTGTAAGCACATTGGAGCTCCATGGCCCCCATTTGAGTTTAGCTAAGCACAGCTAAGAAAAGGGGGTGTGTCTGAGGCTGTATTGACATATTCCATGAAATGAAGAGCATGTTTGTGTTCAGTAGAGGGCCAATTCTGCTTCAAAGTGTTTACTTTAGCTAAACAGGTTTGCACAGCGTGCACTGGGTCTAAAAAAAAAAAAAACTGGAAATAGCAGAACTGTTTACATTTGGGCAGCAGGTTTGCACAGCGCTCCCTGGGGTTTAAAAGGGGTGAAATGGGAAGGGAAAAACAGAAAAAAAAGGGAAATAGCAAAATAAAAACAACCAAGTGCAAATAACATAGTTGGCAGGTGGAATGCATCATAGTCAGCCAATCATGCAGGCAGCATTTGCAGCACAACAGTATAAACTATGCAAACACCTTTCAGTCTGTTTTTTCTCGCAAACTCTACACCATTGGTGTACACACTTGGGGGAATTTTAACTGACAAAATGTTAGGGTCTTCTGTCGCTTTGATACATCAATATGCGCTAGAGGCTGAGGGCCGTGAGGAGGATAATGCTGGCAGCTGCCCCAGACTGAGAAAAAGGAGAGTGTTCAGACTCAGGGTAACATACCAGCGGCTACATGATCTGGAGATAGCAGAATGTTACAGGGTGGACAGGGGAAACTTCATCTCATTGAGGTGTGCCGGCCTCATCTCAGACCCGGAGCCAACAGAGGGAAACTCATCCCAGTGGATACCAAGGTATGTGTAGCCTTAAGAATACTAGCTACATGTACTTTCCAAAGACCTGCTGGGGATATCATGGGGGTCTCACAGGCATCTGCCTCCAGGGTATTCCACCAGTTCCTGGATGCCATGCTACCATACGCTGGTCAGCACATTTACTTCCCCAGCACCCATGAGGAGAAGCTGAGCAATATGTGGCTCTTTCACCATGTAGCAGTCTACCTGGAGGTACTGGGTGCCATAGACTGCATGCACATCCACATCAAAGCACCACCCAGTGAACAGGGTAGGGTGTACGTAAACCACAAGGGCTTCCACTACATCAACTGCCAGGTTATGTGCAATACCCAGGGCATTATCATGAATGTGTGTGCTGGCAGCCCTGAGCTATCACGACTCCCACATCTGGCATTCCTCACAGCTGTATCAGCGGTTTGCCAGGGAGACATCCTGTATGGCCATCTGGTGGGGGATGCTGGCTATGCACTGGAGCCGTGGATGATGACACCCATCAGAAATGCACACACACCCACTCAAGAATGCCATAATGAGGCTCATGCATAAACCAGGATCATTACAGAGTGTGTGTTTGGGATGCTCAAGTCATGGTTCCGCTGACTTGACATATCTGGTGGAGCCTTGCAGTACTCTCCAGCCACATGTGTACACATGCTCATAGTATGTGCCATACTGCACAATATGATCCTGTGGAAACAGGTGCAGCAGGAACAGCACAGAGAAGAGCCACACAACCCTCTACCATTGCCAAGGTCCCCACAGGCACAGAGGGATTCAGAGGAACCCCCTGAGCCAGCTCCTGTAGGCAGATGGAGGCATGCCCAGTATCTCCTGCCCTTGGCAAAGAGGCAACACATAGCACACACTCTGACACTGACACTATAGGGACCCAGGGATTGGCACCTCTCTCTGACTCACACACACAGTAAAATGGATGGCACACACATCACACTATCTGTAACTTATCATGCATAGGCAGTGTACTGCGTGCATCTGACATAGGCAGCCCTCAAGCACTGTCCTCACAACTGCTGCAAGCACAAGGTAGGTCAGTCTTCTTAATAATAAATGAATGGAGTAGTATGTTCTGGTAGTATATCTGTGGTATCGCTGCATGCATGCAAGTGAATGGGGTGGCCTACTGGGATAGCAGCAGACAACTAACAACTATGTGGTACACCAGGAAATATTTTCCCAATACTAGCCTCCCCCCACTATGCAGTAGTACCCAGGCTGACAAATCCCACTGCAGTATATGTGGGTGGCCAACTAACTGGGGGGTTCATAGGTCACAGGCATGGATGTCAGTGTGGGAGTCCCATACACACCCCTCAGCCTCAACCAGTAAGTCAGCTGTAGAAAACAATAAAGAAATATCTGGTAAAAGCCCACAAATGGAGACAATGATTAAATACCCTCTACAGACTTACACAGTGATAGTGCAACATGTCTTGCAGTTGCATTAAAGCTCTGAAGGTTAAGAAGTCTGAAACTCAAATTTATGCCATTACAATCTGACCTGTGGTCTTTAGTGATATGCCTCTATTCTCCAAGACAGGGCACAATACTATGTTAAATGGAACCAAAATGTAAAGCAAATATCGGCACAGTCTGTGCAAATGTGTACAGTTGATAGGTGTGCCCCCCACCCATATTCCCTTAGAAATGCAGTAGCATGTATGTTGGCAGAGAAATAGCAAGAAAGCACACTTTGCCAGGACTGCCCCAATCAACATGATAACTTGTTACATGTCTACAATATACAGCGGTCAGTGACCTATGTATATGTGTGGTTAACACTGTCAAGATTTGGCCAGCACTTACTCCTGGCTGTTGTGTTGTAGTGGCCTAGGTACAGTGCTGTCTTTGTCAGGGCCATGTTTCAAGAACTACGGTGCCAAGTATTCTGTATGTCAGCTGCAGCTACGGTAGGAGTAGTACACACTGTGCAGATGCCAATATCTGTTTTTGCAGGAAAGCTGTACAGGTCATGGACAGGGTGGCACACATATGGACAGTACACAGTTTGGAATAACCTACACAGTGCCTACCATACCTCTCAACTTTACAGACCTATTGCAGTATGTCCAGAGGTTTGCATCATAATTGTGGTCTGTATAACATGAAATAGTGGTTGTCTGGCAATACATTAACAAATTACCCAAGACTAAGGTCAGAACATAATGACAGATTGTACTGTTAGACTTCATACCCTATAGAAACATGCATGTTAATGCAAAACCTGTTATTGAATAACCTTTCTAGGTTTGTAAGGCCAATATTTAAAAATGGTCCCTATATTTAGAGCTCTGTCCCACAATCACTTCTGGCTTTGACCAGATGTGTGGCTCTCAGAAGATGAGAGGTATGGTGCCTAGTAGGACAGTGGGTACTTGAAGATCAGTGTACTGCCACTGTATAAAAGGCTGCCACCATTCTGTGTTAGCACTGACAACATGTCACTGGCCAACAGCCATACCCCTGGAATGATACAGGTTGTCACAGTATGAGCACAAGTATGTCTTGTATATCTGTTCTACATGTCCTAACATTGCAGTTGCCTGCCAACTATTTGCAAAACAAGAAAGGGTCATGCCAAAACAGCAATGGCAGACAATGGGGAAGCAGACGTCAAACCCATAAGAGTAAATGAGCAATTATCACACCAGTCTCCCAGCTGCCTTTGTTTGGCAGAACGTTATTAACACCCTGTCCCCATGTGTGGGCCTTTGTCTGATTGGCATATTTGGGACTGTTGATGTCAGTCTGTGATTGTATGACAGCTAGGCACACATGTAGCCTCATAATAACATATAGTAACACAAACCATCTAAGAAGCACAGCAAATGGAGTGATGCAATGATGGACAAGCTGCTAAATAAGTGCACTCAGAGGTGTGAAGTCCACAACCCTGTGAGCAATGTAATGGCATGTACCCCGGCCACATCAGATTTACAAATACATAGCAGCCACTGTGGCCAAAGGCTGTGAGTGGACTACAGAAAGACAAAGAGACGCACATAAGAGGAAGGGGAACCTCTGGCCAGAAAAATGGAGAATGTGCACACCAGAAGAGATTGTGCAGTAACATAGGTGTCATGCATTGTAAAGAGTCAGTAAACATCATCTGCAAGTACACAACACACACCCATGTAAGTGGAGGTCTGCAACAAAACAAAACCCAAACAATGGACACTTCAGCGGCAAAATAACATGAGAACACCACAAACCCAAACACCACAGACCATGTAGACTCCACACACCAAGGTCTTGCAAACACTAAGGTCTTACCCCATACCCAAACACCTACCCTACACAGATGGGCTAACAGCACTGTCCCTCTACCCTGTTCCATACAGACTCTGCTGAGGTGACCCCTGCCTGGCATACCAAGCAATCTAGACCCTGTCTTGATGGGACTTTTGCACATCTGGAACTCAAGGCCCACTCCATTAACCTGTAGGTTCAGCATCGATCTGGGCTGTGATATCAGTACGACTTGTTGGTGTGACAGATATGAGTACCACACACTCAACAATCTGTGGAATACACTCCCTGGCAACAGCAAGACAATTGCCTCAATACCCCTAGTGATGTGTTCCCTGTATAACTGCATGGGACACATAAAGTGCAGTCCTGTGATCTCACCTGTCTCTCTGCTGGACAGGGGTCTGTGTGTTGACATGTTGTAACATGGGCTACACTCTTGTCTGCGTGGGTTCTAAGGGCTTCAGGGCCATTACCCTACTAATAACTAAATAACAAGTACTGGTACGTCCAACTGTTAACAAAAGGAAGCCCCCGTCGAGGCAAAGACAGTCCCAGTAAGGATAATCACGCACTGGCACGAATGAATGAATAAAAACTTGTCTTTAATGGATGCTCATAAAATCACATAAAATATTGACCGGTTAAGCGCTTTCATCTACTACTGTAGATTTCCTCAGAACCATGGACTGTCTTTGCCTCGACGGGGGCTTCCTTTTGTTAACAATACCCTACTAAGGTCATAGAATCCTATCAACCTATACACAATTGTCTGCCACTGGTTCACAACATTACTCTGTATTGCTCTGCCACTGACATACCTGGAAGTCAAAGTGCTATGTGGAATATATGACACACATAATGGACATTTCTGCACAGTGGAATGCACTCTGTAGCCACGCCCATACCTCCCAACCTCTGACAGCAAGACATCTGGACAAGGTTATAAATATAAGTGGGACAAAGGCACAATGATAGCCACATGTTGTAAATATTGCCCTTACATACTAGGATAATGGGTTCTGCATTAGCAGGGATTGTCTGAAAGTTATGAAGTCTAAAAAACTAATGTTTGTCATTATGTTTAATGTCACTCCTCAATTATATGCAACTAACTTGCCATAAATATACAGGTTTATGTAGACTGGACGAAACTTCTAGACAAACACCCGGACAATCTGGCAAAAAAATTGCAGTTGATAGATATGGCCACACCAGGATATGATGTTTCAGGAAAGAAAAATACCACACAAGCAGGAGATCCCCACCCAGTATATCACCAAGTTGCTGGACTGTTTACACAGCTTTATCAGTCAACCGGTTGTAGCCACACCTCTCAATTGGCAGTTTTGAGCAAGCATGTATATAGCTGGGCTCATAATACTGGTCTGTGCATCATACATCTTGTATTCCTCTGGTAAAGCACTGTGATGATTTGAGGATGTCTGTCACTAGGTAGTGACACAATACATTGCAGTGTCAGACTTTAGATATGTCAGAAAATGTCTGCTAAAACACACCCAGTACCTGTAGGAAAGTCCTGTATACTTTTGAGAGGTGTGGCTGTAGCACACAAAACAGTGGACCAGACTACACCTATCTCTGGAATGGACTCCCACTCTCACCATAAAAGGACACACTGGACATTCTCCTACACTTAGAGAATCACAGGCCATGTTGGAACCCACATCAGACTATATAACTGTGTTGTGCATATATGTCATTGCATACAGACAACTATGTACACATTGAATGTCCCTACACACCCACCAAACAGGATTACCTTCAACTACCTGTAGGTGGCCCATATGTGATATATCTGCATCTGTTGCATGTGATATACAGACATATATAGGGATAACAAATAATATGTCAAGCATACCCACACATAGACGTGGGAAGAGAAAGACAGACAGTGATAGAGATAGGCACACAAGGGGGCACACACAGAGTGAGTCACACACACACAGATACCCTGAATGTCATAGAGTGATGTCCTTCTGTGGAAAGTGGCATACCAGTCATAACCAGCTGCACGTGCCAGCATGAACACGAGCTCTATTATGTAATAGTAATGAGGTGGGGGTTATGATATCACATCACCTGTCTCAGTGTGTGTGTGTGTGTGTGTGTGTGTGTGTGTGTGTGTGTGTGTGTGTGTGTGTGTGTGTGTGTGTGTGTGTGTGTGTAGGAATAAGAGTTTTAGTCCTTTTCCACCCAGAAAACTTCCCATTGCCCTACTTTACAAGATCTGCTGATGTCATTCACCTAAGAAGTACCTTTGAAGGGGTCTCCCTCCTATTAGTTCTGTGGCATGTGTGATAACTGCGTAACACTATAGTACAAATAACTTGATAGGTAGTGGTTCTAATGTCAGTCCTGCTCTGTGTGTGTGTGTGTGTGTGTGTGTGTGTGTGTGTGTGTGTGTGTGTGTGTGTGTGTGTGTGTGTGTGTGTGTGTGTGTGTCTGTAGGAATAAGAGATGTAGACCTTTCACACAAAGAAAACTTCCCATTGCCCTACTTTATAAGATCTGCTGTTGTCATTCACCTTAGACGTACGTTTGGATTAGTCTCCATCCTATAAGGTCTGTGGCAAATGCAATATCTGTGTAACACTATAGTACAAATAACTAGTTAGGCCAGTGTTCTACTCTCAGTACTGGTAAGTATGTGTATATTTGTAGGATAAAGCATTTTGCAGGCATTCCCATCCACAACATGACCCAGTGCCTTACTTTACAAGGTATGTTGATGTCATTCACCTGAAAAGTACTGTTGGACAACCCTCAGCCCTATAAGTTCTATGGTGCATGCAATAACACTGTAACAGTACAGTGCAAATAACTAGATAGGTAGGAGTTCTAATCTTAGTCCTGGCAAATATAAGTGTGTGTTTGTAGGTGTATATTTTTAGGGTACACTATTTTGAGGACTTCCTCTCCCAGTACACTTCCCCATTGCTATACCTTACAGGGGGTGGTGATGTTATACACATTAGAAGTACCTTGGGGACACACTTCAAAGCTCTGTGGCATGTGCAATAACTGCATAACACTGTACTGTCAATAACTAAATAGGTAGGTGTTCTAAACTCAATACTGGCAACTGTAATACTGTGTGTGTGGGTGTGTTTGTATGTGTGTGTGTGCGTGTGTGTGTATGTGTGTGTGTGTTTGGTTGAGGCCACATCATCTGGGGTGAGGGTTTTACCATTTGGAGGTATGTTGCACCCAGTGCACTTCCCACTGCCCTCTTCATAATGGCTGCTGATGTCATCCACAATCATACCTCTCAACTGTCCATGATTTTCAGGGATGTCCCTGATTTTCACTCAAAGTTTAGCTCTGTCCCTCTTAATCCCTCCGAACTTTGGTGACTTTTGGAGAAAAGGTGGTGAATTACACTTACTAAATAATGAAAATAATTAGAGCTATAGAAATCTCTTACTTCATGAAATGTCTATTAAGTCACATTGTCGTAATCTGTCAATGACCTAAGCTAATATCACTGACATTTTAAAAGTGTCTCTGTTTGTCCCTGAATCTGTGGAAATTTTTCCCTAATTGGTTGGGAGCTATCTTCACCATAGAAGTACTTGTGTACAGTTCTCAACCCTCTAAGCCCTGTGGCATGTGCAATAACTGTGTAATACTACAGTACAATTAATTAGATAAACAGCGGTCCTAATCTCACTTCTGGCAAGTGTGTGTGTGTGTGTGTGTGTGTGTGTGTGTGTGTGTGTGTGTGTGTGTGTGTGTGTGTGTGTGTGTGTGTATAAGTGTATTTGTAAGTGCATATATTTGTAGGATACAGTATTTTGAGGCCTTATTCTTCCAATACACTGCCCATTGCCATACTTTACAAGAGCTGGTTATGTTAATCACCTTAGAAGAACCTTGGGACACTCTTCAACCCTATAAGCTCTGTGACACATGCTGTAATTTCAGAACACTGTAGTTTCAATAACTACATAGGTAGGGGTTCTAAACTCAATACTGGCAACTATGATATTGTGTATGTGTGAGAACAGTATTGTGTGTGTGTGCGCATGTCTGTGTGTTTGGCTGAGGCCACATCCTCAGAGGGTGTGGGTTTTACCATTTTGAGGTGTGTTCCACCCAGTACACTTCTCACTGTCCTCTTTAAAAATGGCTGCTGATGTCATCCACTATAGAAGTACCTGTATACACTTCTCAGCCCTCTAAGCCCTGTGGTTTGTGCAATAACTAATGCTACAGTACAATTAATTAAAAAGGCAGGGGTTCTATTCTTAGTTCTGTAAATTTGTCTGTGTGTATATTTGTAGGATACAGTATTTTGAGGCCTTAGCCTCCCGGTACACTTCCCATTGCCATACTTTACAAGAGCTGGTGATGTTATTCACCTTAGAAGAACCTTGGGACACTCCTCAACCCTATAAGTTCCATGGTGTGTGCGATAACTGCATAACACTGTAGTACCAATAACTATTAAGGTAGGTGTTCTAAACTCAGTACTGGCAACTGAGATATTTTGTGTCTTTGTGTCAGAGAAGCATATTCTCTGTCACTGTAATGTGTGTTGGTTATACCATTTTAAGGACTGTTGACTCCTTCACCATGGAATTATTTTGTAGAGCCAGTTAATGGCATCTGCTGTATATGCAACATGTTAAACTGTACAGGCCATACCAGCCATCTGTACATATGTGTATGGAATAGCCAAATGTTTCCACATAATATTTTGTCTGTGACCCCTAACAATGGGCATTTGTGAGACACATTGCTGAACTGTCACAGTCACTGTAGTGGCAGACATGGCAGCAGCAAACCTTGGACCTGTCTGAAACATAATGCTGATAGACAGTCTGGTACTCACTGTATCACATCACCTTGCAGCAGTCTGCAGACAGACATCAGGTGAATGTCATATATGAAGTTGGGGTAAACAGCAAACATTGAACACACCCATCACATATTGCTGTGACACACATGGGTAATGGATAGTGGAACAGGTCATGCAATAGAATACACCTTCCAAAGGGTATATGTTGTTACATGACAATAGTTGTCATTCACCTACAATGTCAGTCTATCAAGATTTTACCAGAGGTTGGCCAGAAAACCACATGTCCATGACCAGTGTGAAGAAATCATGTGTCAAAGATCAGGACAATCTGCACACATACTCAGAGGTCAGAGGTACGGCCACCATCTGTACCCATACCACCCAAGCTGTTGGAGCAAGGAATGTTCACAAAGTTATATATAATGGGGTGACAAAGGACACATAATAGGGACACCTGTCAAATATAGCTCCTACAAACATATAACAGTGATAGCATGAAAGGGATTGCATTAGCATAGATGGTCTGAATGGTATGGTGTGCAACTCATACTGTCTGCAGTTATGTTATAAATGCAAGCTGCAATGGTTTGGCAACAATCTGCCAGACAGACACGGGTGTATGAAAAAATGGACTACAGATATTTGGCATGCATCAGGACCATCTGTGTAAACTGTACAGTTGACAAGTATGTCTGACCCACCCTGCAGGTTGCAGTCCATGTTTGGCAAGTTGTAACCTGTGATGACTACTGAAACAGTTAAAAAAGAAACCAGAACTGTGGGAGAAGAAACATGTCATACAGTTCTGTACTGATTGCATAGGAAACTGAATGCACATCAGAAGCACATTAATGTCATGGGAAATACTGTAAGTGAAGGTAATGTCACACAAAGGAGGTGTCATACTAGCATACCATAGGACATCCTGTGGGTTGCACTTGCCATGGGGCATGCTATGTGCTGCCAACTGTCACATTACTACAACTTGTGTCCCACACTCCACAAGTGATAATGTCACACACACATTGTGTGTTGCCTATGTGTGTACAATATGTAGACATGAGAAGGCCCTGTGACTTATGTGTGCCCATACGTTAGGTGAATCTGTTGGGATTAAGGTCATGGCTAGGCTTGTGAGGGACCTAGTGCCAGTATTCCAGTAACCTCCTCTGTATGTATAAGCCTGTGGTATTACAGAACACTGAGGTGACATGTATGAAGGCTAGATGTCTGTGACAAGGGGTATGTATGCAAGGTCACACTGTCTGCCAACAGTGTTCCTCATACACTGTTGCATGCATACACACCTGGTAAATATGTACATGTACAGCTGTACCTGCAGTATGACACGGTCAATGTGTTCCCGCTCTGCCATACCCCTCATTGGCAATGTCTGCTGGGCCACACCCAGCAAACACACAAACACCTGGAACACAAAGAGAATACAACATCTGAGACTACATTCAGTAAGTGCTACTAACGCCAATAGTGCATCATGGCTGAAAAGATACATATACTCTGAAGTTTACCCATTACAAATACCAGCAGACAGCAACTTACACACTATTACATAGCTACACTGTACTATATTCACCCTGTGCATCAGACCCATATTAGCATGCCCCTGCATCAATGGTATGGATGATAGGGATGTGGCATAGGTATCATCATATGCACAGGGTGTGGTGGGGGGGTTGCCAGAGGCCTAGGCCAGTCCATATGGTTGCCATAATATGTGTGTGTTTGGAAGGGGATTCTTGACATGGGCTGTGCAGAGGTGCTGTGTGTGTCAGGTGGTGACATGCTTGTGATTGAGATGTGTGTGTATTTGTATGCTCACAGTCACACCATGTGGCTGCCCTACACAGGGGTATGTTGGACAGCTGTGGACTGTACATGGCAGGGTGTACAGTTCACTGTGTCTGGCCAAGGACACAGGAACTGGTCTTGACGGTGGCACCACCAGGCCCAAGGCCAGATGCAGTACTACTCCTCAACAGTGACTGCTGTCTGCTGGATCCTTGTCCATGATGGGACTGGCCAGGACCACATGCCCATGGCCTTCCTCCGATGTGGTTTGGACAGCACCCCCTTCTGTACTGCTGGTGGTACTGCCACTATGGAAGTGTGATTGTGCATGGCTCTGTTGACACTCAGCTGATGCTGTTGCTGGCCTACATCCATGTGGCCAATGGCCATCCACACCACATGCTCCAGCACAGACATTCCATGGTCAAGGACTGCCAACACCTGACCCAACCATCTTTCCATGACCCCAGCATAGCTACAGTTAGCCTCAGCAAGATCATGGAGGTCATCACGCATGGCAGTAAGAGTTGCATCCAACACCCTGAGTATTTGTCTGGTGTTGCATTCATTACTTGCCTGTGCCTCCATGATGATCTGAAACATGCATCTGGTGATGGGTCTATATTGCAACATCGAACACTTAAAACAGCGAACGATGTTACATCAACACATTTTCAGTGAAAGCTGAAATTGTCGAATCCACAAAACAGTGATTTCTTTCCTAGGGAAAGAAATCGCTGTTCCAACCCCCTCAAAAAAAAAAAAAACATTACACTCTTCCAAACACATACACACATACCCAATCCTAATTATACCCCCCCAAAAACCAGTAAACAACTAATTGCGCATATGCACATGACCCAACCATACATTTAACGAAAAAAAAAAAACAGTAAACATTGTAAACCATATGCACTTACCATAACCCGCACCCTAACCCTAAGGTCAGTAACTCTCGCACATTTACAGAAACAGCTCCAAACACATCCACACTTACCTTAACCCTAATTCTACCCCCCCACAACAAAAATAAATAACTGAAAACACATACACACGTAACTCAACCATACATCTAACACAAAATATAAAACAGTAAACACTTTCATACATGTGTACTTACCTTAACCCGCACACTAAACCTAAGGTCAGTAACTGTTGCACAATCATGCTTGGGAGCTATACCGGACAAGGGAACACACTACACTTCAGAACATGGCAAAACAACAAAGCTGTCAAGTGGCTTCTTTCCCAGGAAAGAATTCACTGAACAGCCGCTTTGCTGTTTTGCCTGTTCGCTTTACATGGTCGAAGAAAATGCATTCGACATAATGCGTTTTCGTTGTACTCATAGGAACCCTCTGGTGACACCTGCGGCACTTGTGACAGGGGCTTAATGGGAAGCAGTCCTCCTTCAAGCACCCCTGAACATCCAACTGTGTGGCACCCCACCTCTTCCCTGGCTATGGCTATTGTCTACAATCACACTTGCCATAGTCACCACACCAGCATGCTGCATGCCACCACCCAACAACTGTCCATTATTTATGGCCTTTGGGGACTGGGTATGTATGGGCATTGTGACTGTGTGTGGAGACATAGTGGTCTGCAGTGGTATGCCAAATGATGGCACAGATTCAGATCATGACATCCCCACCTGTGCATCACTTTGGCCATCATCATTGTTGGAGTTCACAGAGACACAGACAGCAGGTTCTGGGAGGGAGGGACCCTGACCCCCATGTCCACCTGTGAGGGTAAGAAAACATATGTGAATTGCTATCTGCACTATCAGGTTTGCTGGTACACACACACACACACACACACACACACACACACACACACACACACACACACACACACACACATATACAGATGAGATGGCACAAAGGCATTACACAAACTTCACATTATCTGAATGGTGGCATGCATGACACACAGTCAGACCACAACATACACACTCTGCACAGGCCCTCAGCATCATGCAGGGCATCTATTTCCACTTAATATACACCCCTGGGATATGTGAGTAGTGTTAGTAGGTGATGGGCCTTTACCTAGCACACACTGCATCCGTGGGCACATTATTGCTGGTCACCAGTATCGCACAGTGGCAACTCCTACAGAACATACCTCTCAACTCTACAGATTTCCACAGATTGACCAGATGTTTGGCTACTATAGCTGGTCTGTACCTCATAGAAATCATGTTATTCTGACAAAGTACTGGGATGATGTCACTAAGTAATGACATACATTTGAGTTCTAGACTCAAAATCCTCCAGTGATTGTATGGTAGAAGAATTCCTGTTACACCAGCAACCTTCTAAGCTTACAACAGTAATAATTAGATGTCCACAAGGTTTGGCCTTTGACCCCCCCCCATTATGTCAGTCCTTGTCCACATTCCTTGCACTCACAGGTTGAGAGGTCAGATACAGATCTGTTATGTCTCCTACAAATAGGCCCCAGTGATAACCACTGTGATGCAATGCAGTGAACCCCACCACAAGTGAATGTGCACATATCTCAATATGGCTAAGAATGACACTTGTGTGCATGGTAACATGCATGCCCTTTTACATGCCTAGTGTATTGATGAGCTATGACAAGACTTCTCCATAAGCACCAGCTGCAGGCTGCTGTTCCTCATAAAGACCAAAGGGACCTATGTAGTTGTGGGAGAGAGGTATTGTTAGCAGAATCAAATGTGGCATTGGTAAAGGATGAATGCTGCATTCCTGCACCTGTACAAAACCAGCTCTGATACTACACAGTTTGCTTACATTCACCATAGATGTGCACTTTGGTGCACTAAAAAGCCCCACCCACAAATGCAGTATGACCTGACTTATGCATCTACATACTCTATGGATTGCATTCTGGCCACTACATTACATAATAGATGTCCACTGAGGCCTTACCTGGATTCTCCTCGCCTGTTGTCTGGTTGGCACCCACCTCCACAATGTCTGTGTGTTGTTCCAGTTGTCATGTGATGGTTGACCCAAGATAGACAAGGAGCTCCTCAGTAGGTGTCAGTGGGGCCTGCATAGCAGGACCCCCACCTGTGGCTGAATGGTCTCTGGCCACGGCAGTGGCTCTTCACCAGGCATGTTGAATGAGGTCAGTCACCTTGTGTCTGACCTGGTCATAGGTGCAGTTATGTTGTCCAGTGCTGTTCACCCTGGTTACCAGGACTTTCCTTAGGGCAATCCCCTCCCACAACTGCTGTCTGCTATGGCCAAACATCATCCCATAGTGCTGGGTTATCGCATCGATGATGGCCATGTTCTTGGCATCTGTGTATGCAGGATTCCTGTTGCGATGCATCCTACCTGGAAGACATAAACAGGGGAACACATCACAGGACTTCATACATCAGTCAATGTTATTCACAGAACCTGCACATCAGTATTGCCTAGCACTAACCACCACTTACAACCATATCATACCCATGTGATCTAGCATCACAGTATGAGCTTGCATTGCACTCCTGGTCCTGATGTATCGTGTTCCCTCTAATGAGAGCCATTAAGTGGCATAATCTTCCATTCTTCATTCACATTTGTGTAGAGGGACGACAGTGGCCATCTTCCATGCAGATGGGATGTTGCTGGTGCTCAGGCTTCGTGTGACTACAGTGTGTAATGGAGCTGAGAGCACATGCCTAACTTCATGTAAGATGCAGGCAGGGATGTCATCAGGTCCCATGGAGACTTAGGTTTGTTGCCTTTGACTAGGCATTACGGACCTGCTCCCTGATGATGGGGAGGGGTATGGTTGCTGTGCATATTCTCCTATACTGGTGGGTGGACGGGGGGGTGATGTTTCCACTCAACTTGTCTGCAGTGGGTAACCTATAGCTATGGTGTGAGTGTATGTGGTCTGAATGACCACCAGTACAGGGTGGGTTGTGTTGTCATCTCCAAGAGTGGAGACATTTGTGAAGACGCCATTGTTGGGTGTGTCCACTTTTTACATGTAGGTAGCCTTACAGTGATGCACATGTGGCCTTATTTGTTTGTTCAGATGCAGGTGGGATTGCTTCCAGTTTGGTGTCTGATCCTACCTAGCCCTGAACAGCCATTTTATCAACCTAGTATGTGGTTTGTGTATTGCATCTATCCACCAAAAGGGATTACTCTACCTTGGTGGAGGCAGACTTTATGGGTCAGGTATTGCTGTGTCCATACAGCTATGTAGGTGCGCATATGGATGTTTGTTGTGGGCATGGATACACTGTCATAACACTGTTGGACACTACTCCGATTCCAACCTGGTACTCATGCTTATTCTAGT
>NC_056728.1:1437748221-1437778221 GCF_019279795.1 Protopterus annectens | reverse complement strand
GGTCAAGGCAAGCCATGTGTACCTCCTTTCCCTTATCTATAGCCTGAGTAACTGTCTCAAAGAAGTCCACCAGGTTCAGGAGGCATGAACTGTCCCTGACGAAGCCGAACTGTGTGGGGTCAAGTGTTTGGAGGTTCCCAATCTCCATTTATGAGTTCCATAGTGATTTGCTCCATAGCCTTACAGATCAGACTGGTCAGGCTTATTGGTCAGTAGTTCCCAGGGTCAGTTGTGGGCCCATCCATGTGCAGTGGAACCACCATTGCTGTGTGCCATTCTATGGACACATATCCCGTCAAGAGGTCAGCTAGGTCGTAATAGGTACATATGCATACACACATGCAGACAACAATATGTTGAAGTACAATTTCTGTAACACATGCATTCCATTTGTTGACATAAATAATAGGAATGTGCACATGCAAACATCGACAGTAGATGAAATAATAGGCTGTGCAGAAGAGGGATGGGTCGAATCACACTGTATCACATTCCAATTACCATCGGTAATCCGTACATGAACATATTGCAACATCTGTCCGCTGTATAAAGTGCTAAATACTGATTACAAGATAACTGGAGTGAAGTGTCGGTGTTATAATGAATAAGGCACTAGTATGCTGGTGAAGCATATATAAACACCATTACGCATGTGTAAGTGCATATGAGCAGGGAATGTATTGACACACAGATGTATATATGTAATTATATATATATATATATATATATATATATATATATATATATATATATATATATATATATATATATATATATATATATATATATATATATATATAGCAAGATATGAATATACATGTATGCATACATATGCAAATATATCTCTATATATTAATGTAAATATATATATATATATATATATATATATATATATATATATATATATATATGTTACAGTAAATATACACATGTATATATCTAGGTTATGTTACAGCAGTTACGGGTAACATATGTTCAGACAGGCAATAAAGGTAAATACAATACTGCTTTCCAGACCACCAGCAGGAAACTGCCAGTGGGAGAGATCTACAAGGTCTACACTTTAAACATGGACAGTGACGTCCCTTGTGGGACACCAAAAATTTTGTTCTTCCAGGCAATGCCAGTAAAGACTACTGCGACCAGGATGTAGCTGTACACAGAACAGTAGGTTGTGCAAGCCTGTTAACACATGGTTTGACACAACGTACGACATGTATCCCGACACGGGGAGAGTGGGCAGTGTGTAGGGGTGTGATCATACCCCACCTGCGTCCACAGTAAGGATGAGTGCTGTAGAGTAGTGGCAGGTAGGGGAACTATGGGTATGCGATTATGGGCCTAGGTGTGCAGGTGTTGGCTGGCAGACATGTATTAGGACCGCCCCGTGGATGTAAGTAATAGTCCGATGTGGGTATAGCAGATGCCCATACCTCCCAAACATTAAGAGCACATCTACTGGATAGTCCGTAAACCATTGGGGGAATACATAGGGACCATATCATTGAACTGTCCCCGATTACCAGGGACGTCCCTGATTACGAATCAAAATCTAACACAGTCCCAACTAAACTCTCCTAGAACTAGTGATATTAGCAGGAAAGGTGGTGGAATACACGTAATTAATAATGACAACATGTAAAAGTCCTAAACAGCATGTACCTCAGACAATGTGTATGAATACATATGTGCTCTGGGTCCATCAATGTGTCAGGTTAATAGCACCAACCTTCTAAATGTGTCCCTGAGGTTGTTATGCAGTGTCCCTGATTCAGTGTTCATTCTTCCCCATTCATATGAGAGGTCTGCTAGTGAGAGAAAGTGCATGTTCCACTGACTACCTTAGAAAGATGATAGAATAATAGGGTTGGGGTTACCACCTGTCCACCTTTGCAAGGGACACTCCCCTTTGGGCAGCTGTGTCCTGCAAAATAAATGTAATTATGGCAAATGTCCTTTGATTTAGGGCAAAGATTTCCTATATTGTCTGTAGTAGTTGCATAAAACAATTATTTTTTACCTGAAACACCTAAATGTTATAATAGTATAAGCAACTATAATGCTACAAGAATAACCTTTTATTTAGGCAAAACAGTGAAGTACTTTCCTTTCTACTGGCTGTGGGTATGTGTTGCCCTACAAAGTTTGACATCTCTACATACAGGTCCTATAGGGTTGCCACCTTTCCAAATGGCCAAAGTGGGACATGTTCTCTAGAAATCTCAGACTTTCCAGGACAAAACATACCTACAGCCATGCATAGTACAGAATTATACTTATTTGCACATATAAAAGCTTAATCTAGTAACATTGGAATTGCTTATGCTACTTCACATAACATATAGAAGTTTCATATATAAAATAACTGTTTTATGCAACTATTAATGAAACATAGAATATAATAATGTCCTGTAATCAGGACATTTGCTATGTCTTGATTATTTTCGCAGGACACAACTGCCTAAAGAGGGACTGTCCCTTGCAAAGTGGGACAGGTGGTAACCCTAAAGTCCCACCGTGGCCAATTGAAAAGATGGCAAACCTACAATAGGTATGTGGTAGCATGACTTGGCTGATGGATGTGGCTCCCACAACCCAACTACTTGCCTGTATTGAAGAGTCTTTGTTCCCATGTATCAGCCAGATGGGAGCAGATTGTATGAGGAACACTCAAATAATATGATTAATTCACTGTAAAGGCCGCTGATTCCGTACAGTCGAACGCCATGCCGTCACCTAATGGGCAGCCATTCCCGATACTGTAGTCATGTAGTCCGATGTGATAGGCATCACAAGGTGGGAGCAGATTGTATGAGGAACACACAAATATGATTAATTCACTGGACAAGCCGCTGATTCTGTACAGTCGAATGCAATGCTTTTGCCTAATGGGCAGCCATTCCCGATACTGTAGTCATGTAGTCCACTGTAATAGACATCACAAGGTAATATTGTGGTCCTCGCTCCCACCCAGGGGTGTGAGTGACAGATGCAAGCACCAACGTCAGTGCATTTGCAAGTGCAGGAGTGAGCAGGTGTAAGCCTGTTTGGCTACCAGTATGCGAGTATTGCACTGGTAAAGCAATGTAGAGGCTAACTGAGTGTAAGAGGCTGTAACCAGAGGTCAGCAGTGCTTAACACCATGCAAACCCATGCACACCCGCTCCCAACTGCTTTAATGTGTCTTACTCCCTCCGTATCCAATATGCTTGTTATGCCCTGCAACCAAATAATCATCCTTTGCAAGGGTCGGAACCACAACTCTGTGCACACAGCTAATGTGTATTACCAATACGCCATGGCAGATATACAGACAATGGACAGTACCGCAAACATATCATACAGCGCAGTCATTCAACAGTATAGGAATGTATCCCATCATGTAGATGTATATGTGAGTGTTTAAGTCCAGCATATAGGTACATACATATATAGAGATGTATCAGGAACATACCATGTGTTAACAAAGCATTACAAATGAATGAAATGGGAAACACCAGCGATGCCTGTATTATGTAGTGGTGTTGCTCTATGTGATCACAAGACTCTGTCAGACAGATATGTGTCAGTCATACACGCAAATAGTTGTACATTGGCTGTATACATCACTCTGTGCATGTAATGTAATTAACACAACAGTACCTGTCCAATCATTATGTATGAACAGTACTCTTGCAAGGTGCTATGTGCAACATCATCATCATGATAAAGGTAAATGGGGTAACCATAGAGGGACCGGTAGTGTTGTGTGTACAATGGGGTCATCCTCATCACTTGTACCTGGACCATGTAGGAGTGATGTGCATACCAGGATTGTGCGCCTGAGGGATAGGGGTGAGGAAAGCAAGAGTATGTTGTGATGCATATTACAAGGGTGTCATGTGTCCAGTGGGCACGTGTGTGTAATGGACATCTATGTATAGGGCAGATGTTGTCCTAGGAGCTGATTGACCTTATGTTTCCATAGGTGAGGGTCAGATGTTGGGGAAGGAGTGTAGGTATGGCTGTGGAGGATAGGTAGGATCACAGAAAAGACAGCATACAGGGTTGGTATATGACACATGTGGGGGGATACACCCCGGACGGGGATGAGTGTTTGGCATTCACAAACCCATGGGAACAGTAGGACAGAGGTCCCCAGCCATGGGCAACTGCCACTGCACCTACACAACTGCAAAGGAGGCAGTGCTGGGGGCTGTCCAGGAGGGGCAGCATCACCCTGTAAATGTGGCAGTCCACCCTTGAGCTGGCGTATCTGGCTTCGGAACCCCTTAGTGAGCCACCAACACAACACGTCCAGGACTGCACGACAGCAGACATATACCTGTCTGGTCCCACTCCCATGGGGGACATGCTCCATCCTCAGTGGTGGTACCACCAGAAGGTGGTGCAGAGACAACAGAGGGTGATGTCTATGGCTGGGCCCCAGATGTGCTAGTGCCCAGTGCCATGGTCAGCTGAAGTGGGACAGGAGGTTCTGCCAGGACCTCCCAACCCATTCAGCCTGTGGTGTTGCATTTTAAACTCACATATGGCTTAGTGATAGACAACAGCATACAGGATTACCTACGACAGTATGCAATGATATCACTAGCAACCCAACACAACAGATGGTATACATTTTCGGAGGGAGCACAACACATGCATATATACTGCATGCCATCTGTACAATGAGTAGTAGACGTGTGACTGCAGCTATGGACAGTTGCCCATTATTGGCTTGTCACTGGGAACCCCAGACAGTGTCTGTCATACCACTGTCTCATGTGACACATGTCCAGTCAGGGATGCGATGGCAGTAACACATCCTTATCATCATGTACTGTCTGCAATCCTCACACCATGCTTCTGCTGTGCACAGATGTGTGTTCAGTGTGTAACACAGGAAACAAATGATTGCACACACTGACCAGTTCACACATGGCCCTACAGACGGGGGTCCCTCATGAACAGAGTACTATCATGTCTGTATTATAACATGCACAATAGCCATTACCACACACATGTTAAACAGGCAGTAGTCTCAATGCAGCATAGCTACACTTACATGCTGTAGTCATGTGTGGCACATCACCCTCCTGTCTTTAGGCTATTTCCCACTGTGAAAAATGATTGAGGTACATCCAGATATCATCTGTGATGCCGTGTCAGAACACCACATCCAGGTACCACTCACAGCGACTGTCATGGCCAAATAACAACATGTTTCCCTAGATAGTGTACTGTGTTTATCATGCGGATGGCTATGGGGACACCATCACAGCTGTACCACATGCAATCAGCTAGAGGACGACTGCAATAGGTGCAGAGGCCATCACCTGACCATGTCCATCACTTACAATACACATGCTGCTGCTGTGCAGGTGCACTACTTCATATCCATCGGAGAGTGTGTGGGTGGGACAGGCAAAGTACACCAGGGAAGGGCTTGGAGACTTAACCATAAGCATCATCTGCCACACGCCAAACAGTACAGGGGTCAAACCCCTGACTGACTACTCACTACTATTACATGTGCATGACGTTACTACATGTGCCACGAAGGTGACATGTTGCTGTGCTGTAAGAACATATATGTGTGTAGGTTAGTGACATCTGCAACAGAGATATAGTATACATACATTAGGTGTGGCACACATGGTTGTCCACTTGAATGGATGCCATTGTCACCACAACCACAATCTCTAATAGACATGCATTGACACCTTTGCCAGGGCCACAAATGCACAAGTAAATACTTAGTTTGCCACACTGCAGTAATGCACAGGACCACATGCACCACAGGGGATATCTGGAGGTTCTATGGGCTAGGGCATGTGAAAGTGCTTGACATCTGTTGGTATGCCAATGAGGGTTATACTGGGAGTGACTGTGGATGGGAGTATCACAACCCACATGCAGACACAGGGTGCCAGTACTGGCATGCAGGTATGCATTGCTTCATGGGTGTGTAGTGGTTGACTGTGCAAGATGGCTGTACAAGGCTGGGTTAGGGGTAATCCTTGGCATTGCGTCACCTGACAATGGTGTGCAGTGCAGGGGTGTCGTGTCTGCAATGTCCCACACAGATGGGTACTGCATTATCTGGCCTGGCATCTTGGTTACCAATGTGTATGGCCATAGCTTTGCAATGCATTCCATGTCTGTGTTTGATAGTCCTTCACATGGACATTGCCTGGGATGTGCATGTCCCACAATACTGTACAGTGACATGTACAGGTGTACCTGGTTTGGCAGACACATGTTGTGTACACAGCCTGTTATCCCCTGATATGCCAATACTGGCCTGATGTGGCAAAACCTGCTTATAGTGAGCAGGTCAACCCTGCACCTGCATGGATAGTATGATACAGGTATTCCGTGGTGTCAGTGGCATGGGTCCATACAGAGCATATGTGTACAGCATTGTCTGGCCTCTGTGGATCACATTTGATGGCATCACATATGCTGCAGGCATTCAGTATGGAACATAGTGAAGGCACAATGTTTGCATATATGTGCCTATTGTTCCATTGTACAGGGTGCCATGTCCTCTGCAGGCCACTGCATTCACACTATGCCTACTATCTGTCATCAATGTGCATGGTACTAGCAACATAGCTGGATATACTAGCCAAGTTTGTTTGTGCATGGCACATGGGTGCGGGACATATACCGGGTACTAGTAGGGCTGCATACTTTTTTCACAAGGCCTTTTGCCAGATGTATGGGTATGGCTTGCCAACACAGTCCCATGGCTGACTGACAGCTGTACTCCTTGTGAGGTGGCAAATGTATCATAAGATGGATACCATATAGGAAAACTACAAAATCCACTCCCACACATGTCCAATGGTAAGACAATTACAGCCACGTCTACACAGGCTCTGACAGACAAACACACACTTGCCATGTCCTGTATACAAACCCTTACCATATCACTGCAGCAATACGCATTTAGGGCACATGCTATGGCAAATACTGGGTTGCGGCATGCCTACAGGTGTATACCTAGGTGGGTGACAACAGCAGGAATGACAAAGGTGGTCATGCGATTTGTACAGAGAGTGCATACTCTACAAAACACTGTACTTGTCTCACGCAGGCAGACACATACACACACACACACACACACACACACACACACACACACACACACACACACACACACACACTTGGCATGTCTGGGATTAGAACACCAACCTAACTACATTATTACACTACAGCATTACGCAGTTACAGAACACGCTACTGAGATTACTGGGACACAGCACTCCCAGAGGTGCATTTGTAAATGGGTGACATCAACAACCTTGCCAAAGGTGGGTATAAGAATCGTATGGAGTGTGAGCAGTCTAAAAGCAATTTACAGTCCTCTGGCAAATGGGGACAGACATACACACACACACACACACACACACACACACACACACACACACACACACACACACACACACACACACACACACACACACACACACACACACATGCCATTGGTGGGAATGGAACACCTGCCTATTTACAGATCACTATTACAATACTACATGCTTAAGAGTCGTGCCACACAGACTACACATTTCAAGGCTGTCATTATGACCTTCTAGGAATGCGGACATCAACAGGGATGCTGGCAGTTAAGATGTACATACCTGTGAACCTGTGTGTTTAAAGTAGGAATCCATCCTGACCTGGAGTATGCCCATCTGTGGAATGGACGACTACTATCACTATATATGGTTACAATGTTCATGCCCATACACAGAGGCACATAACCAATGCAAGGTGTCACTGGGCATGCTCACACACTTAGTAGCACAGAGCTGTTCAGAATGCATTATGTGTCCATCTACCCAAGGTACAAAAAACCGCAGGAACACCAATAAACAATCTCAGAAGGTAGGTCTTAGCCTTGGAGGATCTCAAAAAATAAGGCAACCAGTTGAAAATGCAGGAGGCAATTTATTCCACATGACAGAAAACAGAAACACTTCAACCAAGGAAAAAAGTATAATGTTTAGCGCTTTCTCCTGGGTTCAATCCCAGGCTTCATCAGAACAATTATCAAGGAGCCATCAATAGGCTTAAATACAAATTCAAGCATCATGTGACTCAGCCCAATTCATGAATTAATTAAACTCTCTATCACAAGATGCAATGAAAAATATACAGAAGTATAAATGATATAAAAAGTAGGGGAAACAGTATAAAAACCAAACCCAGCACATACAAACATTTTTATCTCAAAGAGACCTAGGACCACATAATCATATTAAAAATATATATGTACAGTAATCAATATATGAATTAATAAACGTAAATGCTACTAGCTCTATATAAATTCAAAACAATTATATAATAAGGCAGCTTGCCCTTATACTTAATACCAACATAAATACTGTCAATATTTTCTAAAAAAGTGTAATAATTGATAAAACTCAAATAAATATGGGCAAAGTAGATAGAATATACTATAAATCTATAACCTAGCTGACCTCATTTTAAGAGCACTGTTAATGTTGATATGATCATTTAATCCAGGAGCTTTTCCTACATCCAGTTTTAGTTGCCAAAGCAACTCTTGATACTCTAGTCTTGTTTCCCAACTACCTCCCCTGGGATCAATGTCCACTTGTTCTAAAACAATATAATTTTATTGAATTTATATAGAGTTAGTAGCATTTATGTTTATTAATTCATATATTGATTACTATACATATATATTTTTAATATGATTATGTGGTCCTAGGTCTCTTTGAGATAAAAATTTTTGTATGTGCTGGGTTTGGTTTTTATACTGTTTCACTTACTTTTTATATCATTTATACTTCTGTATATTTTTCATTGCATCTTGTGCTAGAGAGTTTAATTAATTCATGAATTGGGCTGAGTCACATGATGCTTGAATCTGTATTTAAGCCTATTGGTGGCTCCTTGATAATTGTTCTGATGAAGCCTGGGACTGAACCCAGGAGAAAGTGCTAAACATTATACTTTTTTCCTTGGTTGAAGTGTTTCTGTTTTCTGTCATGTGGAATAAATTGCCTCCTGCATTTTCAACTGGTTGCCTTATTTTTTGAGATCCTCCAAGGCTAAGACCTACCTTCTGAGATTGTTTATTGGTGTTCCTGCATTTTTTTGTTGCTTGTTTTTGTGACTTTTGGCTCTTGTTTACCATGTCTGATGAGCAGGGGACAGACAACTCCAAAGGAATTCCATCATGTTTTAGAGTCAATGGATTAATTGAAAGTAGTGACAACACTCCGGTTACTAGGAGTGAATTTAATAAAGTATTAACTTTATTAACTGAATTAAATAATCGACTGAAATATAGGGATGGGGAAACCGAACCGGGTTTCCCAGGCAACCAACAACATTACAATGAGATCATCATCGGATGTAAAGAGAACGCGCCCAACTTGACAGAAGCGACTGAGGCAAATAGACCAGCGGCAGCTAACTTCACAGAGAATGGTTTTAATACACGGAGAGGAAATAATATTTTAACAGACTCTGGCAGGGTGGGGAGGAACAATGGACTTGTTGTTACGAACGTGAACATTAATAATGGTTCTGAATTAAATTTTGAGACCTGGACCAACAGAAAATTCAATTTTATGGAAGGTACTAGTTCTAATAATTTTAACAATAATTTTGAAGACTATTTTAAGACTTTTAGTGATAAATTACATGCATTTAGATCCAATCAGTTGGAAATTGATTATTTGAAGCAGTGTGTTAATGTAAATAGAGTACCAAAGGGGTTACCTTTTTTTAAGTACCCCAACAATGTTATACCAGATAGTACGCTGCACAAACAGTTGTGTGAGGTGGCGGGTATTGAAGTACTTAATCTCGTGATTAAAGAATATTAACTTAAAAGTGGTTGTCTTTTGAAAGAGTTAAACTACTTAAATCAGAAATTTAATAAAGACAATTTGACTGGGAAAGAAAAAATTCAATATGAAAATGTTTTTAAAGAAGTTGATTATTATTGTAATAAAATAGTGGACAGGAAAATTAAAAAACTGGAGAGAGACCTGCACAAATATCAGGAGGGTAGAGCATATCCCTTGTCTAATTTTAAACCACGTGTTACCTTGCAAGATAATGTATTCCCAGTGAATGGGGAGGAAAATTTCAATATGAATAGGGCCAATGATTTCTCTAATGAACCTCAGGTCCTGAGAAGGAGTGAGAGATTGGCAGAGAAAGGGAGAAATGGCTCGACCCAGGATTTTTATTTTCAGAGGGGGGGGGGCAGGTTTCAAGGGAGGACTTGGAACCGCTAAATTGTTTGTCCCCAATTCTCAAGGGAGATAGAAGTGACAATGGACAGTTGGTTGATTCTGAATTGGTTTCCAATCAACAAGTTATTTGTAAGTTTGGTAACTTTATTTTCTTTACTTTTACTGAGCTTCTTTTTACTGAGCATTTCTTTCAACTTTTTACTAAAGGGTTTCATTATATACCCTTACATGTCGGATCCTCTGCCAATACTATTATTCATTTAAAAATGTTTTTGAGACAGCTGAATTTTAATATATTATTTAAAGGGCAGAAGCAACCGAATATATATTTAACAAGAAAGAGCACCTTTAATCCCCCTATCCATCCTTCCTTGAGAATTTTTGAGGAATTGGTAGAAAGAGAAATCAGGTCCTTTGGAAAGAACAAGAACGCCAGTAGGAACAATTTTTGAAAAAAAGATTTGGAAATCCTTGGCATTCTTAAATTTCATAGATGCAGGGTAATGAAACCAGATAAAGGTGGGGGGGGTAGTTTTAATGTACAATAATGACTATGAGACTCACATTTACAATATTTTGCAAGATACGGACCAGTATGAGTTAGTTTCTCGAAATGAAATGAATATAGCTTATGCCAAAATAAAATACTATTTATATGATCATCTTTTACAGGGGGTATTCAATGAGAAACTTTATAATTTCTTGAAAGTAGAACAACCTAGAATACCCACAATTTTTGGTATTCCTAAGACTCATAAAGGTATTGAAAATATAAAATTTAGACCGATTGTGGCCTGGGCAGGGGGCATTATTGAACCTCTTGCAATTTTTGTGGATGCTACTGTTAAGAATTTTGTGAATTCAATTCAACACATCTGCAAGGATTCTTGGGAATTTTTAAAAAAGATTAACAAAAGTATGTTTCAAAATGATTTGTTAATGGTCACCATAGATGTGGTAGAACTTTTTCCCAGTATTCCTCACATGGAAGGGTTAGAATGGTTTTCCAATATTCTAGTGAACAAATCGGGTTTGGATAGTAAAATCATTAATCTTGTCTTGGAATTTACTGAAACAGTTCTCAAAAATAACTTTTTATACTTCAGTAGCGAATATTACCACCAAAAGAAAGGTGTGGCAATGGGGGCAGCCTGTGCCTCCTTATACGCCAACTGTGTTTTATATTTTTGGGAAAAAAGGTTTATTCTTGAGACAGATTGGACCAACTATATAGTGCATACAGTAGATTTCTAGATGATATCTGTTTATTATGGAAGGGAACAAAGGAAGATTTGAAAAATTGTATTACTTACATTAACCAGACAACTGATTTTTTGAGGTTCACCACTAAGGTGGGGGATGAGAAATTAGATTATCTGGACATCACTTTATATAAAGATTTTACAAATAATTGTTTTCAGTCTAGAATATTTTGAAAGAAAACCTTTTCTAACAGTTATTTGCACTTCGATAGCGGTCATCCCATGTATCAAAAAAAGGGGAATGCAAAAGGTCAGTTGATAAGGGCTTCTAGGATGACAAGCAACTTTGAGGAATTTATTAATGAAATAAGTTACACCAAAAGCTTGTTTTTAGAAAGAAATTATCCTGAAGAACTTATTAATCAACAGGCTGAAGAGGTTACTAGAAACAGTGAGAGTATTTATTTTCCACTTTTAGGGAAAGGCATTAACACTACTATTATATCTACCACTGACGTGGACTCTGGTCCGGGTACGTTTATTCATACCTTTACGGAAACATCTTATATGACAGAGGAAGTAATCAAAAAATGTTGGCATGTTTTAAGGGTCAATGAGGATGTTTCAGAATATATACCCCCCCCCACCCAAGATTTGTTAGAAGGAGAGATCTTAATTTAAAAGAACTTCTAGAAAGGGTGAATAGAGAATACATTATCAATAAGAACAAAAAGAGTGGGACTTTTAAATGTGGTTCTTGCCACCAGTGTTCTTTTATGTTTGATACAAATTGTCTATATATTTCTTCCAGGAAGTTTCAGGTAAAAGCTCAGCGATATTTTAACTGCAAAGCCAACAGAGTGGTTTATTTAGGGATGTGTATGATATGCTCTAGTTTTTACATTGGAAAAATGGAAAGGCATTTGGGCAGGAGGGTTTACGAGCACCTTTACGATGTTAAAACAAAGGAAGAGTCTAATGCCTTTTTTAAACACTCCCTTGTTTGTTCTAATATGAAGTTAAAGTTTTTTGTTTTAGAACAAGTGGACATTGATCCCAGGGGAGGTAGTTCGGAAACAACAGACTCCATGTGGGCCAGCAGAGTAATCCAGGCTGCAGAGAGCTGAATAAGCGACTTTTCTTGATACTAAGTATATTTTTTGTTGCTTTCCACATCTGAATACCTAGCAACTGTATTTCGCCTGCCTTTCTGTTACATTGAAGCTGTTTTTATTGCATTTAACTTAATATTGCACTTGGAATCCTTGTTTGTTACTATTTGACTGTATTTGTAGCAAATTCTTCTGTGTAAGCTGTAGTAGCTGATTCATAGCATTTATAAGTGTTTGCTGTACCTGTTTCTGCCTGTTTTGTGAAAAAAAAGAAAAAAAAAAGAAAAATATCTGTTGTTTTCCTGCTTTACTAGTTTAGTCCAGTTTCAGAGTTGCTGATTCCTGGGCTTTGGTTGTAGTTCCTGTGTACTGTTTCCTTGCCTTATTTGTGGGAAGGGAAGCTACCTTGCTTTCCTGCTTTACTAGTTTAGTCCAGTTTCAGAGTTGCTGATTCCTGGGCTTTGGTTGTAGTTCCTGTGTACTGTTCCCTTGCCTTATTTGGGGGAAGGGAAGCTACCTTGCATACGAGTAGGGCTGGGACGCATGGAGCTGCCTTTGTCCAGTTTTGTGAGGTTTCAGCCGGTAACTAGTAGCTTGTTGGTCGTTTCGAGGCCGGTTCTAGCTTTGTCCAGCCCCCTGGTATAAAACTTTCAGCTTGTACCTACTCAGCACAGACTCCACGTGGGCAGGCAGAGTAATCCAGGCTGCAGAGAGCTGAATAAGCGACTTTTCTTGATACTAAGTATATTTTTGTTGCTTTCCACATCTGAATACCTAGCAACTGTATTTCGCCTGCCTTTCTGTTACATTGAAGCTGTTTTTACTGCATTTAACTTAATATTGCACTTGGAATCCTTGTTTGTTACTATTTGACTGTATTTGTAGCAAATTCTTCTGTGTAAGCTGTAGTAGCTGATTCATAGCATTTATAAGTGTTTGCTGTACCTGTTTCTGCCTGTTTTGTGAAAAAAAAGTAAAAAAAGAAAAAATATCTCTTGTTTTTCCTGCTTTACTAGTTTAGTCCAGTTTCAGAGTTGCTGATTCCTGGGCTTTGGTTGTAGTTCCTGTGTACTGTTTCCTTGCCTTATTTGGGGAAGGAAGCTACCTTGCTTTCCTGCTTTACTAGTTTAGTCCAGTTTCAGAGTTGCTGATTCCTGGGCTTTGGTTGTAGTTCCTGTGTACTGTTCCCTTGCCTTATTTGGGGGAAGGGAAGCTACCTTGCTTACCAGTGGGAGTGGGAAGCATTGAGCTGCCTTTTGTCCTGTTTTGTGAGGTTTCAGCCAGTAACTAGTAGTTTATTGGTCGTTTTGGGCCAGTTTCTAGCTTTTTCCAGCCCCCTGGTATAAAACTTTCAGCTTGTACCTACTCAGCACAGACTCCACGTGGGCCAGCAGAGTAATCCAGGCTGCAGAGAGCTGAATAAGCGACTTTTCTTGATACTAAGTATATTTTTGTTGCTTTCCACATCTGAATACCTAGCAACTGTATTTCGCCTGCCTTTCTGTTACATTGAAGCTGTTTTTACTGCATTTAACAATATTGCACTTGGAATCCTTGTTTGTTACTATTTGACTGTATTTGTAGCAAATTCTTCTGTGTAAGCTGTAGTAGCTGATTCATAGCATTTATAAGTGTTTGCTGTACCTGTTTCTGCCTGTTTTGTGAAAAAAAAGAAAAAAAAGCAAAACATCTCTTGTTTTCCTGCTTTACTAGTTTAGTCCAGTTTCAGAGTTGCTGATTCCTGGGCTTTGGTTGTAGTTCCTGTGTACTGTTTCCTTGCCTTATTTGGGGAAGGGAAGCTACCTTGCTTTCCTGCTTTACTAGTTTAGTCCAGTTTCAGAGTTGCTGATTCCTGGGCTTTGGTTGTAGTTCCTGTGTACTGTTTCCTTGCCTTATTTGGGGAAGGAAGCTACCTTGCTTACCAGTGGGAGTGGGAAGCATTGAGCTGCCTTTGTCCAGTTTTGTGAGGTTTCAACCAGTAACTAGTAGTTTATTGGTCGTTTTGGGCCAGTTTCTAGCTTTCCAGCCCCTGGTAAAAGCAGCTAAGCGCCGTTAAGCGCTGATTGAGCGAAACTGCCACTGTTGCACACTAGGGCAGTGCGGTTAAGCAGGTTTAAACTATTCGCTACCTAAAGTCCACTCTTCAAATTTTCCCTTAAAACTACCTTCCTCGAACTATACTACTGATCAAATCAGCGTATCCTATAACTAAAAGATCAACTCTACTTGACTCCAAGTAGACTATTCTCTATCTATTAAACCTAGCACTTGCTCCTACAGTACTTATTACCTTGATACGGCACTCTTGTCATAGATAGTACCCCAAAAGGCAACCCCCATTTCTCGGTCACCCGTCCCGAATCTTTTTAAAGTTTTCGTCTACCCTTCTAGCATGTCGAGGGATCAGTTGCTAGTGTCCTCTCCTGCTCAGCTGGTGAACCTGGGAATATTGAGGCAATGTTTCAATTGCCTCATGTACCTGACAACCCTTTCCTCCTCCCACAAAACACAAATACATGCGAGAGATGCAACTATACGGCCAAACTGGAGGCTGAGCTCTCTCCAACATAGGACTGGCAAGACCAGTCAGGAGGAGAAGGTTACCACACACACTATAGACCCAGTCTCACATAGTACCATTACAACCTCAAATCATACACATAAACACACAAAGACATACTTTCGGGCTCTGATCAAAATCTACCAAAACAGCAGAGGCCACCAAAGCAGACACCCAAACAACCACCACCTCAGAACACAACACCCGCCAACACATAGACCTCACAGTCAGAGTGTCAAACAGTCACAGCCCTTAAGGCCAAACACAATGCCAGACACACTAGTCATTGGTGACTCCATAGTCAGACACACTGATGTCCCGCTCACCAGACTGAGTAAGGAGAAGGTCACAGTAAGCTGCCTGTCGGGCGCTAGAATCCGCCACATAGCATAGCACTCAGGTCTCTCAACAGCAGGTACAAATATGACTCAGTCATTGTCCACGCTGGTGTATAGCGACCTGAGGCGTACCTCCTTGGACTACATGAAAAGAGACATTGAGGAGCTCTCTGATTATGTAGCCCAGGCAGGTATGACCCTGACCTTGAGCAGTATCCTACCTTCACCAAGAATGATGCCACAATACAGAGATAAGATGATCAGCTTTAACAATTGGCTTAAACACTGGTGTCATTCAAAGGGATCCACTATCTGTCTGCCTGGGATGACATGCTGGACAAGCCACGCTTGCCCATGAGGGCGGCTTGCATCTGTCACCCTGGGATTCGGATATTGGCAAAGGCTCTTGCCACCCCATAGTGCCTTTTTAGGCAAGGCTCAAATTCTAAACCTACCACCCTAGAACACAAAAAGGAAAAAACTAAGGGTAATGCTGCTCAATGCCAGAAGTCTAAATCTCAAAATGCACACACTCGAGGCCCTTCTCAGTATGGAGAACATCGATGTCTGTGCTGTGACAGAAACCTGGTTCAAGGCTCCTGAGAGCACCCCAGCGCTATCAGGTTTTACCTCATATCATGCGTTCCGGCCCCAAAATCCGGACAATACCAAGAAAGGAGGGTATCCATATTCATCAAGGACACCCACACCTCAAGACTAGTAACAACGCCCGATGCATCGGAGACCATCCAGGTGCAATTAACCATAGGAATATTAACTTAAAAGTGGTTGTCTTTGAAAGAGTTAAACTACTTAAATCAGAAATTTAATAAAGACAATTTGACTGGGAAAGAAAAAATTCAATATGAAAATGTTTTTAAAGAAGTTGATTATTATTGTAATAAAATAGTGGACAGGAAAATTAAAAAACTGGAGAGAGACCTGCACAAATATCAGGAGGGTAGAGCATATCCCTTGTCTAATTTTAAACCACGTGTTACCTTGCAAGATAATGTATTCCCAGTGAATGGGGAGGAAAATTTCAATATGAATAGGGCCAATGATTTCTCTAATGAACCTCAGGTCCTGAGAAGGAGTGAGAGATTGGCAGAGAAAGGGAGAAATGGCTCGACCCAGGATTTTTATTTTCAGAGGGGCAGCTTTCAAGGGAGGACTTGGAACCGCTAAATTGTTTGTCCCCAATTCTCAAGGGAGATAGGAGTGACAATGGACAGTTGGTTGATTCTGAATTGGTTTCCAATCAACAAGTTATTTGTAAGTTTGGTAACTTTATTTTCTTTACTTTTACTGAGCTTCTTTTTACTGAGCATTTCTTTCAACTTTTTACTAAAGGGTTTCATTATGTACCCTTACATGTCGGATCCTCTGCCAATACTATTATTCATTTAAAAATGTTTTTGAGACAGCTGAATTTTAATATATTATTTAAAGGGCAGAAGCAACCGAATATATATTTAACAAGAAAGAGCACCTTTAATCCCCCTATCCATCCTTCCTTGAGAATTTTTGAGGAATTGGTAGAAAGAGAAATCAGGTCCTTTGGAAAGAACAAGAATGCCAGTAGGAACAATTTTTGAAAAAAAGATTCGGAAATCCTTGGCATTCTTAAATTTCATAGATGCAGGGTAATGAAACCAGATAAAGGTGGGGGGGTAGTTTTAATGTACAATAATGATTATGAGACTCACATTTACAATATTTTGCAAGATACGGACCAGTATGAGTTAGTTTCTTGAAATGAAATGAATATAGCTTATGCCAAAATAAAATACTATTTATATGATCATCTTTTACAGGGGGTATTCAATGAGAAACTTTATAATTTCTTGAAAGTAGAACAACCTAGAATACCCACAATTTTTGGTATTCCTACGACTCATAAAGGTATTGAAAATATAAAATTTAGACCGATTGTGGCCTGGGCAGGGGGCATTATTGAACCTCTTGCAATTTTTGTGGATGCTACTGTAAAGAATTTTGTGAATTCAATTCAACACATCTGCAAGGATTCTTGGGAATTTTTAAAAAAGATTAACAAAAGTATGTTTCAAAATGATTTGTTAATGGTCACCATAGATGTGGTAGAACTTTTTCCCAGTATTCCTCACATGGAAGTGTTAGAATGGTTTTCCAATATTCTAGTGAACAAATCGGGTTTGGATAGTAAAATCATTAATCTTGTCTTGGAATTTACTGAAACAGTTCTCAAAAATAACTTTTTATACTTCAGTAGCGAATATTACCACCAAAAGAAAGGTGTGGCAATGGGGGCAGCCTGTGCCCCCTTATACGTAACTGTGTTTTATATTTTTGGGAAAAAAGGTTTATTCTTGAGACAGATTGGACCAACTATATAGTGCATTACAGTAGATTTCTAGATGATATCTGTTTATTATGGAAGGGAACAAAGGAAGATTTGAAAAATTGTATTACTTACATTAACCAGACAACTGATTTTTTGAGGTTCACCACTAAGGTGGGGGATGAGAAATTAGACTATCTGGACATCACTTTATATAAAGATTTTACAAATAATTGTTTTCAGTCTAGAATATTTTGAAAGAAAACCTTTTCTAACAGTTATTTGCACTTCAATAGCGGTCATCCCATGTATCAAAAAAAGGGGAATGCAAAAGGTCAGTTGATAAGGGCTTCTAGGATGACAAGCAACTTTGAGGAATTTATTAATGAAATAAGTTACATCAAAAGCTTGTTTTTAGAAAGAAATTATCCTGAAGAACTTATTAATCAACAGGCTGAAGAGGTTACTAGAAACAGTGAGAGTATTTATTTTCCACTTTTAGGGAAAGGCATTAACACTACTATTATATCTACCACTGATGTGGACTCTGGTCCGGGTATGTTTATTCATACCTTTACGGAAACATCTTATATGACAGAGGAAGTGATCAAAAATGTTGGCATGTTTTAAGGGTCAATGAGGATGTTTCAGAATATATACCCCCCCCACCCAAGATTTGTTAGAAGGAGAGATCTTAATTTAAAAGAACTTCTAGAAAGGGCGAATAGAGAATACATTATCAGTAAGAACAAAAAGAGTGGGACTTTTAAATGTGGTTCTTGCCACCAGTGTTCTTTTATGTTTGATACAAATTGTCTATATATTTCTTCCAGGAAGTTTCAGGTAAAAGCTCAGCGATATTTTAACTGCAAATCCAACAGAGTGGTTTATTTAGGGATGCGTATGATATGCTCTAGTTTTTACATTGGAAAAATGGAAAGGCATTTGGGCAGGAGGGTTTACGAGCACCTTTACGATGTTAAAACAAAGGAAGAGTCTAATGCCTTATTTAAACACTCCCTTGTTTGTTCTAATATGAAGTTAAAGTTTTTTGTTTTAGAACAAGTGGACATTGATCCCGGGGAGGTAGTTCGGAAACAAGACTAGAGTATCGAGAGCTGCTTTGGCAACTAAAATTGGATGCAGGAAAAGCTCCAGGATTAAATGATCATATCAACATTAACAGTGTTCTTAAAATGAGGTCAGCTAGGTTATAGATTTATAATATATTCTATCTACTTTGCCCATATCTATTTGAGTTTTATCAGTTATTACACATTTTTAGAAAATATTGACAGTATTTATTTTGGTATTAAGTATAAGGGCAAGCTGTCTTATTATATAATTGTTTTGAATTTATATAGAGCTAGTAGCATTTACGTTTATTAATTCATATATTGATTACTATACATATATATTTTTAATATGATTATGTGGTCCTATGTCTCTTTGAGATAAAAATGTTTGTATGTGCTGGGTTTGGTTTTTATACTGCTTCCCCTACTTTTTATATCATTTATACTTCTGTATATTTTTCATTGCATCTTGTGAAAGAGAGTTTAATTAATTCATGAATTGGGCTGAGTCACATGACGTTTGAATTTGTATTTAAGCCTATCGGTGGTTCCTTGATAATTGTTCTGATGAAGCCTGGGATTGAACCCAGGAGAAAGCGCTAAACATTATACTTTTTTCCTTGGTTGAAGTGTTTCTGTTTTCTGTCGTGTGGAATAAATTGCCTCCTGCATTTTCAACTGGTTGCCTTATTTTTTGAGATCCTCCAAGGCTAAGACCTACCTTCTGAGATTGTTTATTGGTGTTCCTGCATTTTTTTTTTTTTTTTTTTTTTGTGCTTGTTTTTGTGACTTTTGGCTCTCATCTACACAAGGTTATACTGGGCATGCTCATACACTTAGTATCACAGGGCTGACTGGGATGCACTCTGATTCTAAACACGGAAGGCCACAGTGGCCATGCTAATACAGGTAGACGTAAAGAACACATTGTAATGGACTCTAGTGTTAGTAGTTGTCATTGTTAGCAGGAACGCTGCTCTACATATATTTGACACCGGTCTTTTACACAGCATCTGCTGCTGTCCATCACCTTAGATGTACCATCCTATACCAAGCACAATATCACTACTCACAGTGATGTCTTGCTAGGAGTGGAAACTGCTTGACCAACACAATGAGCCTTGCTAGAGGTGGCAACTGCTTGAACAACACAATGATCCAATGTCCTGCTGTATGTACGAGGTTGTCCACTGTTTGTCATTCTGGGATGACATGGCTGACAGTAGACAGGCCTTTGACACATATCACATGCATCCATGATTCAAGGGAGTGAGGATAATACCCAAGTCGCATCTGCCTATACAGTGCCATTCCAAGGCAAATATCCTAAAAACAGGATAACACCCTGACACCTACAGGACAACTGCATTGTTTTCTTATGCTAACCAGTGCTAGATGTGTAGTGTCCATAATCACAGCTTGTCACTGTAGATCCAACAATGGGGAGTACTGACATCTGTACAGTGAGGAACACCTGGTTGATGGCTCTGTAGTGCACAATAGCACTACCACCATATACCTCAGAACCAGACATGTGGGCCATAACACAGGTACGGACCACTCTAGGTGGTGGTGTCCTCACATACATAGAGGCCACTCACATGTACTGACCGGTACCCCCACGAAAGGCATCACAGATGAGTCATGTGCAGGACGCAGTGTCACATGCTGCATTCTAGGATGTAAACCTCAGACACCACCATGCCCTCGAACCACCAACACACATCCATACATTTTGTAGGACATATAAGAGTACACCACCATGTGACCCTTGACCAGTGGACTGTACCATTCTCTACATCAACTGTAGAGAGTACCCATGTACTGACACAGTTGTATCATGTGTTATGCAATGCAATGATACCACTGTCTGTAACCAGATCAGGTGTACACAAACCAGGGGCCCTCGGTACTTTCCAGCATTAGCAGATGACTGTTGCTGTACACCAGTACACACCCTCATGTATGGATATGACATACATGTACCTGCCCTGTGTATGTAAATGCCACACACACACACACACACACACACACACACACACACACACACACACACACACACACACACACAACATACATGTAAATAGCATAGCTGTTGTTGTCCTTTGTGCAAACAGGTGGCTACAGCCATTAAACACATGCACATGGAATGTAGGTCCATGGCTGCTGAATGCTAAGAGTACATAAGGTGTGATATCATTGTTGACAGAGGTAACATTCCCTCTGTACCAGTCACCCATTACACCTATCATATCATACATTATTCCATGTGTCATGTATGTCATTACACATGTCCACCAATTGCAATGCCTACAAACATGCCCAAATGATAGATTGCAGGACCTATACATATGTACATGTAGTGTTGTGAATTCAGATAACATGCATGTGCAGTTGCTGATGTATGCAGGTTACGTGTATCCTAGTACATCATTCAGTTGCAATGCAGCCTCAACATTGCCAACTGTATATGGTGATATCCTGAATGTATGGAAATATATACCTCAGGTATGGACAGATGTGTGTGAATAACTAAGTGGTGGGGCATCTTTGCAGATGGATGCTTGCTGAGGACAGCTCACAGGTGTGTCACAAGTGGTCCTACAATAACCTGTGTAACCGGTAAGCAATGGTTTCATTAACTGAAGGACATAACACACAACTTAGACTGCGGTCAGGGTGACAGCAAAGGTAAATCACTTGAAACCTGTTAAGAGTTAAGACATCTGGTGTGCATATATGAGCACTGTTGCCAAAGGAAGCATCAGTACAGTTTGTAACTCTTGCAATACTGCTGTAAGTCTGTCATACATATCATGAGCTAGGCAGGTCTTTGATTCACATTATTGGTATGTGTGGTTGCGTGTGTGTCCATATATGTCATGTATGGTGGGGAATACATCTCAATTGTTACTCACTCTCCTGTACACTAGTGTACACATCTGTACAGACTGCAATGTAGAAAGCAGGACATAGGCAGGGGTGTGTATCTCACACATGTGAGGTATCTGTATGTGCGTAACATAGGTGTATTCAATACTGAATGCCACAGTGTGTGTATGTGTGTGTGTGTGTGTGTGTGTGTGTATGTATGGCTGTCTGTTCCCTGGAGTGAGGATGTATGTTACCATACTGAACTGATAAGACACCCTCAAGATGTTCAACACATCATATGTGGTGGATTGATGTCATGCCTACACAAGATGTGCACAGGCCTGTAGGATGTCTAGTGTTCCACATCTACAATATAACCATTACACAAAGGCCATAGTTGGACCATGTGTAGTCATTGTATGACAGGGTGTACACACAAGCACATCACGTCTACTGTGTGTGTTGCTTCATGTCTCTGGCCATCCTCCATGGCCATGTGTATACATGTGTTGGCCAAATTATTGTGACAGGCATCTATTTCACATGTCTGTGTTGTCCCATATGACATACACTCATAGATGTCATATGCTCCACTGACAACAGGGTTATGCAGACAAAGGGTGGTATGTGGGATATGTTTTCAGGTTAGTTAGGCAGTGTTGCAGCCAGACCACTAGATGTCATGGACATGTCAAGATAGCACATCACATTGTGTGACATTGATAGCAGGGCTATGATCCACACCAGTGATTCCTGTGGGCTGACCATACTCCAGCCCACTGTGTAGTACTGTTTGTATTCTCCACATGTGTAGTTCTGATCTGTAGTGCATGTCCCTACAATGAACAGCACCTCTACCATTGTATGCACAGCTGTCCACACATCTGGCAATGACAGTTTGTGAGGATTCATGTTGGTGAGGTGATTCACATAGTTTGCAAGTGTTGCACATGGGTAAGCATTGTGATGTATTGCAGGTGTGACCTGTATATTGTGATAGGACCATACAGTATGTGTACATGTTGTAAATGACCACATGGCAGATAGATCTGTGCATTACAATGCCTGATAAATAATAACAGTCTCACCTGCAATGGGCTGCTGTTGCAGTGGAACACCAGAGGTACCTAAATAGCAGTAGCACAGCAGTATGAGCATTATCCATGCCTCTATGACGGCTACAGGGTGTACTGTGCATGTTAACACATACACTAGTACATTAGACTATACTATGGTGTATGCACATGTGTGCATACACAGAGTAGCATACTATAGTATGCGGCATGTGTGTATATATGACTTGCATATGATGTTACATTACATATTGCACAGTGACACATGCAACTATATGGAATATAGTTGTTATAGGTGCAGTACTGACTTACCAGGCAACTCCAGGCTCAGTGGTTGAGAGACACCCACATCCACAATATTGGCTAAGGCTTGTGGATGTGGTTCTGCAGGTGTCCCCAGGTTGGCCAGTAGCTCCTTGGTAGGTGTGAGTGGGGGCTGGGTTTGGTGGTCCATCTCCTGTTGCACCTTGTTCCCTGGTGTTTGCATTTGCACGCTGTTTTGCACATCTAATGAGGTCTGTACAGTGTCTGTGCACCTGCTGGTATGTGCAGTTGTGGCCACCCACATCATTAACCCTCCTGCAAAGTTCCATCCACAGGGCATCCCGCTGCTGTGCATCCTGTGGCACATGGCTGAACAGGATATCATGATTGCCAAGTAGGTATGGGATGAGAGCCCCATCCTCCAAGAGGATAAAAGGGGGTAGACTTGCATGCAGCATACCTGGAAGACATAATGATGGAGACAGGTCACAGTAACTCACAGAGACATACAGAGCTACAGCTGAATATACATGTGTATCACATTTATTATGTTTAAATAGTTGTATTTGCAAATCTACATGACACTGAAGTGTTTGTGTCACACACATGTGACACTCAATTCTGAGTGGATATTATCACCATAATTGTGTGTGTGTGTCACCTGATTACATCGCTCATACTCCATGTGGATGCTGTCTTGATGTGGGCATGTCTGTTTGCTTGTACTGGTGTTCCTACCTATCAGCACATGGCTGGATCTGTCCACATTAATGCAGTCGACCTTGATGCTGTGTATATGTCACATATAAAGACTTACACTGCCTTAACAGACATGACCTGTGACCCTGCAGACTTGCTCACATAAGGTTTTACATGTATGTGTTCTGCCATATACATCTACATGGCACTGTACAGCAATTCAACATCCTGCCATGTGTCACCTGTGTTGCACGTGACACACATGGGACACTGGCTAGCCAGATGGCATTTGCAGGGATGGATATCAACTATGGCATGTACAGTCAAAGTCAACTAGTAGGCTATATGCCATGGGCCATGTATGAATCTATAATGAAAGGTTACCTGGCAGTAGTTGACAGGCAGGTCTCTGAGTCCAGGTGGTGCAGTGCCACATTACTGATCCACAGGGTTAATGATACATTTACCATGCGGTCATCACACCATGTCTGAGAGGGGAGTGATGTGCAGGTTTGATGGACAGGAATGCATAGTATGGCAGGACTATGTAAAGTGTATGGTACAAGGATCTGTCCAGCATGTGAAAGGTGGATGTCCATGAAGTATGTGTTTGAGATCAGGATGTGTACGTGTAGCATGTCCAACATCACTGGGTTGGACATGGATTTATTCAGGTATGCATCATGCTACATAGTGGAGATGGGGAATGGGAAGGCTGGTGTAGGCCATCTGCACATGGCCAATACCCCTTAAAGGAAATATGTGATCTGGTATGGGTCACTTGAGTGTTGTGTATGGCTGGACAATGATCTCTATATTCATGGATGGCACGCTGTCATTATTTGGGTTGCCACATATGACTACCTGACAGGTGTGGTGATGTAGCTATCACAGGAAAGACATCTGCCCAGCTGCATCCCTTACACACAAGTGTTCATTATGTTGACCGCTGCCTAGATGATAGTTCATGGGTACAGGGTTATTAACATAGTGCTGACAATGCAATATGTAGCTGTCGGATTGTGGCCATATGTCACACACACCTCACCCACAAAGCCCCTTCCGTATGTTGTCCACAACACTCTTGAGTCGGCTATTGCTCCTAGGTCATAGTCATTTGCATACTTCAATAGGCAGATGCCTTCTGTTTGTCTGTGAGGTATGGACTACAATGAGGGGGAATACAATTAATTAACCCTGTCTTACTGCAGCTGCCACTGGTGTGATGAGCATGTATTATTCAGACAACATCTGTAGTGTTAGTCCAGTTGCAAAACACTCCTGTGACATAGGAATGTACATCTAGTATACCAAGTGTAGGTGGAACACAGTATGGGTGATGATGTCCTATGACCTGGCAAGGTTATGATATGCAGTGTGAAATCAACCTTACTGTCATCTACGTCTGTACTGCTGACATCAATTATTTGATCAAGGTTCATGGCCTTTCAGACCAGACTCAGCAGGATAGTAGTGCAGTACTTCCCATTATCAGTAGGTGTCTCCCCCTTTGTGGGCTGTGATACCTGTTGGTGTGCACCAGTCAGTGTGTACACAGCCTGACATGGAGCTATGTTTTCCATGATGTGTACGTGGAGAGCATCTTGTTTTGCCATATGTGTATGATACAACCTGTGATGTGGACAGGTCCCATGCAGCCTGAGTGCAGCTTGTACCTGCATACTTGTGAGTACAGGGGCCTGTGGTGTACATGGATATATGATTGTGTACCTGTTGGGGGGGCAGTGTATTTATGTTATCCAAGACCCTATCTGGATTGCTTATTCATGCTCAGCACTTGTTCAGAACTTGTAACCACTACGTAAGCTACTAATTACTATAGCACTCAATCTTCCTCATTACCTAGAGATAAACAGGTTTTGTACATACTTTTCTCACTTGCATATAGTAAAATAGCTCTTGTACTCACTTTCTTCACTTATCTAAAATAAATTAGTTTTATATTCAGGCATGTCCAAGGGTCAGTTGCCAGTGTTCTCTCCTGTCTATCTGATGAATCTGGACATCTTGAGGCAATGTACACATTGCCTCATGTAGACAGACAACCCTCTCCGCCTACCACCCAACACTACAACCTGTGAGAGATGCACTTATCTAGCCAAACTGGAGGTAAAGCTCTCTCCAACCAAGCCTGACCCTGACAGTCATGTGGAGAAGGTAAACATTCGCACGACACCACACTCATCACATAGTCTCACTGAATCTACCCCACCATTTACTCATTCCCTCCAGTACAGCTCTTTTGAATGTGTACCTTTAACTCCCAGTGGGTGTGGCTTAAGCCTTTAAAAAATGAATTTATCACCTTACAGTTCTAACAGATACTCATTGACAGAGTTCAAATATTAATACAATTGTGTTTCCCATCATGTATACTTCAAGATAAAATATTCTGATATCTTGTACATAGTATACTTTTGGAATTATTAATGCAAATATAAACAAGCAATAATTGACGCCTAGAGGAGCAGTAGGAGGTAACTGCAGAAATGCCTGGAGGCATCACTCGGCTGTAATGAGTTAACTGAAAAAACTACTCATGTACAAACTCATTAGCTCAATGCTTTCTGGAATTCATAAACACCAATGCCCTGGATCAACATATCCACACACCCACCAGGGGCAACAATATCCTAGACCTAGGCATTACCAACATGAGTGCCCGGTGTTCCACATCTGAAGTCAACTCCTCGTCGGTCCGATCCGACCATGAGCTGAACACCGTTGATATCCACATCCCGCCACCACCCCCCATTAAGGGAACCACAGTATAATATGTCTACAAAGCCAACTTCATGCTTCTTAAGACAGGCATGGTGAATGTCATGACACCCATGCAGATGGACAATACTGTTACAACTGCTGAATCCTACACAAATGCTCTTTATAAGCACTTACACGAGTGCATGGATTGTGCTATCCCAAACAGAACCAAGATGCTATACTCCTAATTAAGGAAACCAATCTGGTGGTCCCCTGCCATAAACAAACTGTACTACAGCAGGAAGGCACTGTTGTAAAAGAGAGTACAATCCCATGCGTGGAGGAGCTCCCTGGTCAGCCTCAGTAAGAAGGTGAGATCCCTTATAAGATCCTCCAAAGCTAGCTATGAAAACAAAACCACCATTAATTCCAACAACAACCACAAAGCATTCTATAGCTATGTCAAATATCTCAATGTCAACACCCAGATCTGCTCTGAGTTACAGCACAAAGGCATGAACATTACAGAACCAACTGATATTGCCAACATCCTGGCAGATAGGTTCAGTGCTACCTTTCCCCCTCCCTCTCAAAGCCGCACAGTCTAAAGCCAATATCACAGCATCCATGAGACCGGACAATATCCCAGACTGCGTTTTAGATGAACTTCAGAATGTAGTGGCTCCCCACCTATGCACCATGTTCAATAATAGCCTCACATCGGGCTTAGTGCCCCCTGAGTGGTGCACAGCAACAGTTATCCCACTCCACAAAAGTGGCACCACAATGGACCATGGGACCTATTGCCCTATAGGCCTGACTAGCCTGGTCTGCAAGGCTATGGAGCACATCATGGATCTCAGTCATAGAGACATTGGGTACCTCCAAACCTTTTGCCCCTCCCAGTTTGGCTTTGATAAGGGCAGACCATGCCTCCTAAACCTAGTGGTCATCTTAGAGACAGTTACCAAGGCATTAGATGAGGGTAAGGAGGTCCACACAGCCTACCTAGATCTCTCAAAGGCTTTCAACACCATTCCTCATTCTGGTATTATCAACATACCCATCTGTCTGAATATTATCCCCTGCGTCATGTGATGGTTTGCAAAGTGGCTCATGGACAGAACCCATACAGTGGGAGTTGCATACCCTAGATCCGATTGTATACCAGTTACAAGTGGCATCCCCCAGGGCTCAGTCCTAGGACCCCTCATGTTCGGTATATAATTCTCTGACGTACAGGCAAGCACAGGAGGGCTTTGGCTGAAAAAGTTTGCAGACAACTGCAAACTAGGGGATGTAATTGTTTCCCCAGCTGTTACAGACACCCTCTGGAAGGGTTGCACTGAGATGGATAACTGGTGTCAATATCATGGCCTCAAGCTGAATGCCAAAAAGTGCATAGTCATCCCCTTTGGATATAACTAATTACCCGCAGACTACCACATAGGTGCTAGTCCCCTACATACAGTAAAGGTAATAAGGGATCTGGAAACCCCAGTAGATAGCAATCTCTCCTTTGATACCCATAATGACAAGGTGGTTAGAATATCCTTCTACGTGGCCCCCCTAATCTCTAATGGGTTTGCATCCAGATCAAAGGATGCCATTGTGCCTCTCTACTTATGACTTATTAGACCCATTAAAGGATACAACACCCCATTTGGGATATACCTTACAAGACAACTGCAACAGCTTGGAAGACCACAACAGTACCACACCAAGAGGATTACTGACTTCAAACAGATGACCTATTCAGCCCAACCTAAGAAATTCCAGCTGTACTCGGTTGCATACCTCATATTCACAGGTGATCTCTGCTTGACATAAAAGGCCCATGTCCAACCCAGTATTGCTGGATATGCTCCACCAAAACAGGCCTGAGAGTCACATGCTCGAGGGATATACACCTAACCACAACGATGACTAGAACATGCTGGATGGATAGATTCCTGACCCGGACACTCCCCATGCTTTGGAACATGATTTCAATGTACATCAGACAGGGCACCTCACTAGCACTCTTCAAGGGAAACCTTGACATGTGGATGGGAGACAGACATGTACCCCGGGGATCACTGCAGTGGGTCTGCTGGACAGAGGCACAGGGAGCTAATGGCTTTGCCATTCAGAGGCACAGGGAACTAACCTATGGGTGTGGCAAAAGCCAACACACTCTAGCTAGGCTTATAAATACCCTTGGTAAGACAGCCTAGTACCTACCTTTGCACTTATTACATGTCTTTTCTGCATGGATAGTTAACTAGCTCATCCATTTTACTTTGCTATCATGCTGATAAACTGTCGGGTGACTACATGTCATATGTATCCTGTAAATGTGTATTGTAAATGCCAATAGACATAACTAATGTTTGCCTAACATAACAGTAATGCTATGTAACTTGTAATACATATCTGCCTACAATACTGTACATTACACAGTTATTGGCACAATATCCCACAATGCAAATCATAATGGCACAGTGGGCCAACCTTCGACATGTTATTCTCAGTAATATACCCATGAATATGGCTACTGTTACAATATATCAGCATATACTATCCCCTGTTATAGCACATATCTGTTGATCCAGCCCTGCCACTGACAGTGGCTGGTGAGGAATATTTGTGCTCAAAGCCCTTATATAGCATCCTTTGTGGTGTATGCGGTGTTTGCCTTGTGACCTACAGCAGTACACACATAAATAATACAAGCATTACTATGCTCAACAATACATCACTACAAGATAACTGTTTCCACTATATGGATTGCGTGCACTTTAAATATTACAGAACAGGTACTAAATACACAGACATACTGAGTGTTTTACATACCTTATTAGTAACCCGAGGTGTCGTTGATTGTTAATTCAATTCTTTTCAGTTTGTGTTTCAATCTTCTTTGTAACATTCTGCTGGTATATACAGATGGTTTGAATGTGTGATAAGCCATCCTTTTCTGCTTAAATATCAGTAACATGTGGTATCCTGACCACCAATTGGTGTTTCAAAGTAGTTAATTAGATGCACATCAGCTGTGAAGCTACTCCATTAGCCGATACCATGGCAGCAGTGGTGTATAACTGAATACTCCTTTTGGGCGTTGTCCGTTTGCCTTACTTTCAAGGAAGATGGCCTGGATGTGTTGTTTGTAATGTATTTCAACAGCTATATGGAGACAGGCAGAGATATATTAGCTTTGTGACTCCCGTGGATTGTGTGTAATGGCTAGTTCTACATGTGAGTACAGCTGTTATATTTCAGAACATTGCTACTTATGCAGGGTTTGTTCGTACCTGATACTTCTGCAGATGTTTAAGTCTGGCAAGGACGTTTGGGCAGCTCAAGGCTGTATGGCTATGCATGAACTGTTATGTGGTTTACAGTGTGCTCACCAGACATCCTTGATTTGGTGTACATGTGTATCATATACTGTGCTGTTACTCAGTAATTGTTAACACATCCCGGTGTACACACAACTCTCTGAAATGGGAATAGTGCAAACAAACCCTGTAACATCAGCAGCTGT
>NC_056728.1:1437675721-1437743221 GCF_019279795.1 Protopterus annectens | reverse complement strand
TTAAATGTTATATTTTATGTGTTGTGCATGTTTTTTTTATGCCATTGGCTATATAATTAGCCATTGGCATATATTAACATTATAATATGTAAGTTTGGTCCACGTTCATGGCTCCGATTTTATGTTTGAAAAAATGTAAACCATTTTTTTTTTGGTTTACATTTCTTCATGCTTAAGCTACACCTGCACCACTTCATGAATCACTATATACCTTCATTTGCATGCTACACTACTGCACATGGGGTAATTAGCATACATGCACTGGGAGCTGTGCAGCTCTGGTGTATGCTGGTAGTGCACGTAGAAACAGCTCGTACCTGAATCGCTCGGCAGCCATATTTGGCGCTAGATCGCCAACGCTACTCCGGCACCTGGCACAAGCTTCATGAATCCCAGGGAATGTCTTTCCACTGCATGCACATTTTATTTTCATTTAATATGTGTTAGATAGGCAGGCAGTTCTTAAAGTTAGATGTTGATTGTGGTTGTAGGTTTGAATCTCATGTCCTCCAATTTGTATTCAAAGGTTTTTAACACCTGAATGTAAAATTCTCAGCTGTATATTGTGACTATCTAATGTTCTTTGGAAATAAATGTCTATACACCATGCTGAGAAATGTAAATCCATGTTATTTGAGGAATACATTATTCATATATTCTATTTTTTTGATTTCAAGCATACTCAAAGAGGCTAACATCTGAATATAAAAATGTCAACTGTATACTGTGATTATCTAATGTTCTTCAGAAATAAATGTCTATTGACTGTGCTGAGAAATGTACATCAGTGTTATTTGAGGAATACATTATTCATATATTTTATTCTTTGATTTCAGGTGAGGAGGATGACACAGACATAACAGAGCCATATGCATTGAGAGGGTGTACAGGCTTGAGGATCAGCGGACAGAAGAGGTATGTTGATTATTTTAACTGTTTTATTAACTGACATGCATCTTCTCTTATTTACATGCCTGCATTTTCCACAATAGCATGTATATTGATTAGAATTCAGGAGTGCTCATCTTGCATCAGTAAGGTAAGTGAAATCATCACATGGAAGCTGTGCTTCCATGTGATGATTTCACTTACCTTACTGTGATTAATCTCTAAAAATATTGATCTTTTATGTAGCTATGAGCCATTGTTTCAGCAGATGTTTTTATATTGTACTCCACAACCTAAATAACAGCTGGGCTTATGTATGTGTCACACATCTTGGTAGGTGGATGTTTTACATACTAGTTTAAATACTTTGATTGTTGCTTATGCGGTATAGTTTGCCACACTTGTATATCTGGCTGTGTTTTCTTGTTATGGATTTGTTGTACATACTCTACCCATTCACAGAGTCAATGGGTGTATGCTGTGTCAGTGTTTGCGCTGCTTGCTATATACAGACTGCATGGCATGCCCTTCAGTTCAATAGTAGTATTACATCTGCTTCTGATGCCTTAGAGGAGTTTTTGTAGAAACACAGTTATAGCCTTGGTTTACTTACACTTAATCAGATGCCCATTTCATTACAGCAGACCATATTCAGTACCCCCTGCAAGCCAACATTGGCATTGTATCTGCCTCCTGCCTCTTTGGTGTTTTTGTAGAAACAAAATTATAGCCTAGGTTTACTGACACATGAGCAAATACCCATTTGATTGCAGCAGTTCAGCATCAGCAAGCACATTCACAATGCTTGGATTTTTCAGGCTACTGATTCCTATTTGTTTTAGCATATAATGCACACAGTTGTACACATACAATACTGTTAGTAACAGATATATTAGATTTTCATATGTCACCAGCTGTGTTGATTGAATATATCACATTGTTTTTTACAGTTGTACTTATTATATTGATATGTGTTTAGACAGTTATCATGCTGTGTGTCTCAGATGTTTGTCATATGGCTTGCCTGTTGTCCACAGTATTGTCATATCACCTCCTCCTCATATAAACAATGACACTTTGTGGCTGCTCATATAAATCATTGAATGCAGATGGTAAAATCTGTTGGTTTGAGCATTCATACATTCTTACAAAGCTAATGAAACCCCAAAAATTCTGGAAAACAGTCTCATCGTTGATGAATCCTGGGACACCACAAAACCTATCACCTTTTCCAGACAAAGACTGAGAACAAATAGCCCATATTTTCAACTCCCACTTCACAGATAGCATTGCTAAACTTGTCAGCAAACCCCCAAAACCAATGAAACCCCCAACAACTAGATAACCACAAACTCAACTCCTAAGGATTCCAGCACACACCCCTGACTCCATAATGGAATAAATAACACTGCAACAATTCCAACATTCTCCCTAAAATCCATGCCCACCTCCCTAGTACTCATGTTACTAAATAAACTAAAACCTTGCACCTTATCTGCTGACAACTTCCCCTTTAAATATCTGAAACTTGATGCCAAAGCAATAGCTTACCTTGTCAGTATTCTAATTAATAGATCTATCTCAGAGTCCATAATCTCTCAAATTTGGAAAAAGTCCATTATAACCCCATTGCACAAAGGTGGAGCCACAAATGACTTAACTAACTATTGTCCCATTTCATTTCTATCTCCATTATCTGAAATATTAGAAAATGTATACAAAGTCAGCTGCTAAAGCACCTCTGTGATAATCTCCTTGCCCCTACCTAACATGGTTTTCAACCTGCACACAGTACTAAAACAGCCCTACTGTCCTTTACTGATGCTGTGAACAAGGCTTTGGACACTGGTCTATTAACATCAGTACTTTTACTAGACTTGTCCAAAGCATTCGGCACAGTATCACATACTAAACTAATTTAGCGACTTGCAACTTTAGGATGCTCCCAACATACCCTTACCTGGTTCTCTAAGTAACTAAATAACAGACAACAATCAGTTAAATGGCAAAATAAACAATGTTGATACATAGTCAATCAAACAGGCATCCCACAAGGTTCTATTCTGGGACCTTTGCTATTTAATGTGTTCATAAATGATCTTCACTCTGTCTCTCTTCAAAGTTCAATCATCCAGTACGCTAATGATTCAACTATTATATCTTCCTTCAATAACTTCTCCAACCTCCAAAAAATAATACAAAAGGCCTTTACAAACATAGAAACTTGGCTAAATGAGACACAACTTGACTAAATGAGGCACAACTTCTTCTATATCCCAAAAAATACAAACTACTATTGTTTTCATCTAACCTACCTCCACATGACTTTATGATTTACTCCCATAACAGGACCAGAACTGAAGTAGTGAAGTCAGCAAAATTACTAGGCATTCCTATCCATGATAATCTATCCTTTGAGCAATTATCGTAAACACAATAAAAAAAAAAACATTTTAAACTAGGCAAACTCTATAGACAGAAATCATACATGGATAAACCCACAAAAATAAAGCTGGCAAATACCCTCCTACTCCCATCACTTCTCTAAGGTTCCCTCATTTTTACTAACCTGCATACATCCCTAAGTAACAAACTACAATCATGCTAGTATAAAATAGCACAATTCACCTCTGTACTATCATACCAAACTCACCACTGTCAAGCCATTAGGGAACTGAAATGGCTTGCATTCCCCCATTTCTTTCATTACACCCAACTAACAACAGCTCATAAACTAATATACAGCACAGATAATTTCCTTTCTCTCCATTCTATCTTAGAGTGCTACACCCCCACCGGAAACCTTCGCTCCACTAACAAACAACTCCTAAATGTTTCCAAACCCAACAAAAGAGCTGGACAAAGCCTGCACTCACACTCCGTATCTAAACTATTGAACACCCTACCCATCTCTATCACACAATTGGATTCTTTAAAAAAACTTTAAACTCACTTTAAAAATCATTTCCTCAACAAACCATTATGCCCCTGTTTACAAAACCAAAGACCACCTTAAGCTATGTCTAACACATCAAAGCAGTATGTCTCATATCAATGTCAATAAAATCTTTCCCTGTGAATATGACCTCATTTTATATTTTTTTATATTTTTTCTTGTAATCTCATTATCAAGCCATAACAGGTCATTGTGTTGACATGCATCAAAATTTTTGTTAATAAGAAGATATAATACTAACCTTAACTAGACTATCTAATTCTTTGTACGCTATTTTACTAATCATTATATGCCTAGAACTGTATAAAAACTTTATACTTGATGTATTTAATCTTTGAAAATGTGTAAGAAACCTTTTGGATGTTGCTGTATATATAATATCGTCTTATATAAGGTCCACTTCATGAATGTACTCACCAAGACATGAGGATGAACTAAATTCCAGCAATGCTTCTCTCCTTTGCTTGCTGATTTTATCATATCTCCATCCAGACCCCTATTATCTCTCCACTTGGACACTGTCCAGGTTGTTATTCATTCTGTCTAGTGAGTCACATGCACTGTTCATACAATCTTGTACATCAAAATGCATAACATACAGTACTGTGGCTATCTCTTCTGAGGCTCTGGTGGAACTTCCCTGTGTCTACACAATGGGCTGCAATAAATCAACAAAGAATTGATCAATTTCCAAAAAGGAGAAAGTGTCACTATGAATATTCATCAAGATTTTGGAGTTAAAATTGGAGCTGAAAGTAAAATTATCAGTTCAATAAAATTTTCTGATTTTACCTTGCACAAGGACTAATGCAAAAGTTTACAGGAGAAATTGAAAACTTTTGCAAACGTTTACAGGATCTGCCAAGCCTATTAATGATTACAATAAGACATATCAAATGAAGAGCTGAGGTTAAGAACTTAAGAGGATGGTACTGTTGCATTCTCAGAGAGGAAATGTTCACTTGACCAGCAGAGTTGAAAAAACAATCAACAAATGTGACTCATTAAATCAGAAATGACTAAATCTCCACTTACTGTCTGAGCTGATAAAAATCACTTTTGTGTTAATAAAATGACAGTCCTAACAAGAATAACATTTGTAAATATTCTAGGTTTGATAAAGTGATAAAGAAACAACTCAGAAATACTGTACATAATTGAAACAAAAATGAGTGTGCAAGTATCAGAAAAAGATAAAAAAGTAAAGTAAATCTGTTTATATAATTCACATGGCACAATTAGACTGCTTATAGTTTATAGTCCATCTTCTAAAATAAATGGTATTATGCAAGAATGATATGTGAATATTTCTTTAAGAGAGGGTTGCTGAGAGGGTGTATGTCATGTGATCCTTCAATGAGAGTCAGTCTGCACTAATGCTGTCTTGACCTTTGTCTAAGAATTTTCACTTTGTTATTCGTGACCATACATAGATGTGTGCGTGTGTGAGTGTGTATGTATGAGTGTGTCTGTGTATGTGTGTGCATATGCATGTGTGCGCATGCGTATGTGTGTGTGTGTGTGTGTGTGTGTGTGTGTGTGTGTGTGTGTGTGTGTGTGTGTGTGTGTGTGTATAAATGTGTGTGCATACGTATATACGGTTCCACTTGAAAACATCAAAAACCCATAACATCTAAATTCATAACATCTAAACCACAACATCCAAAACGCAAAACATCTAAAACTCATAACATCGAATCCCAAAACATTGAAAACTACAAAGCAACTATAAATAACATCCCACAGAGGTTTTACTATGTTTATGCAGGGGGGCAAGTCCCACAAACCCCCCAAACCCCCTGAAAATTAAGTATACCAACTCTGAGGTTGCACTACAGTGGGGGAAAAAGTTAATTTTCTAACCCCGCTGTAGTGCAACCTCAGAGTTGGTATATTGAATTTATGGGGAGTGTGGGGGATGGAGTCCCCCAGTTGGGGAGTGCAGGGGGGCTTGCCCCCCTGCATAAACATAGTAAACAGTGTGTGGGACATTATTTATAGTTGCTTTGTAGTTTTCAATATTTTGAGATTCGATGTTATGAGTTTTAGATGTTTTGGATTTTCGATCATTTGGTCTCGCTGTTTGGAATTTAGATGTTATGAGCTTTTGATCATATGAAGTGGAACCGTATATGCAGCTATATATATATATATATATATATATATATATATATATATATATATATATGGGTCTATCTTAGTACATCGACAATTCACAATACCGAAAACGGATTCACCGACACCATAATATCGAAAGTCATGTTACCGACGCCAGAAGATCGACAAGGCAGAAGACCGACGGAGGAAGACACCGACGCTGAGAAGCTGCGCTGGGGAAAGGATATGTAAGTATGCGGTAGTGACGGACGATAGGGTGCGAGTAAGTGTGAGTATGCTGGTGTTTAGTAGGGTAGGGGTGGGATAAGTGAGTTAGGGTTAGGTGCGGGTTAGGTGAGTGTGTAAGGTAAGTGTGATGTTGGTGTTTTGTAGGGTAGGGGTGGGATAAGTGAGTTAGGGTTAGGCTGGTTAGGTGAGTGCAGTAAGGTAAGTGCGATGTTGGTGTTTTGTAGGGGTAGGGTGGGATAAGTGAGTTAGGTTAGGCGGGTTGGGTGAGTGTGCGATAGTGATGGACCTTAGGGTAAGGGTTTGGGTCAGGGTTGTAGATAGTTGTGTATGTATGGGTTAGTGTTTGTTTGTAAGGATTTTGGTGTGCTTGTGTTGTGTGTGTGGGTGTTGGATAGGGGATGTGTTTTGTTTGTTGGTATGATGTGTCGGGTGTATGCGATGTCGTGTTTGTGAACTGTCGATCTTCTGGCGTCGGTTAAATGACTTTCGATGTTTTGGTGTCGGTTAATTGTATTTTGAAATGTCGATGAACTAAGATAGACCCATATATATATATATATATATATGTGTGTGTGTGTGTGTGTGTGTGTGTGTGTGTGTGTGTGTGTGTGTGTGTGTGTTACACTATGGCGACACTGTGGCACAGTGATTAGCATTTGCACCTCACAAGAGATTCTCATAGGTTTATAGGTATGACTGGTCATAGTAGGCTAATTATTACACTCAACCCAGAGACTGCCCATGCTCTGGAATAGACTTCACATACATGTCAAGCAGAGCACCTCACTGGCTCTCTTCAAGATAAATCTTGATGAGTGGATGGGTAATAGAAAGTTCACCCGGGGGATCACTCCAGTGGCTCTACTTGATAGAGGCACTGGGAACTAATGTCGGATGTCTCGATGCCAGGGCACATCTATGGGCTAGGCATGTAAAAATTCAAGGGTCATTAGCCTAGTACACACCTATGAACCTATAATTACCATTGGAGTCTTTATAAGCCTAGTCATGCAACCCAAATCTATACCATGGTTTATTGTGCCCTAGAGGTTACTTAAGGGGTGTATTTTAATTAGAGCATGATTTAATGGCTGCTTCTGTCCATCAGAGAAATACGTGCCAGACCAAGGGTGAATTTCTGATTTTCCATCCACTGATCCAGGTTGCACTTGAATAGAGTTAGGGAAAGGGTCTGCTTCACATAGATAGGAAGTTATTGTACAGAAAGGGGATTCTCTGAGATAAATACATGAACTTTCAACATGTCCTATTTAAATCACAAGCAAAGTTTAAATTCCCAGATCTAGTAGTTCTTGTGCTGTTTGTTTTGTGGATAATCTAAAGGTATATCAAAGCTGGATTAAAGGATGGCTTGTACACCAGGCAAAAATTGTGTCTTAGCAGTCTTTCGGAAACAAACTGTAGAAATAGGGCTTTGAGGTGATCTGCATAAGACACTGTGTTTATGCTCTGTATTTTTTGTGAGGAACCTCTATGGATGTTCCAGTTGTTGTGTACGCCTGGTCAGGTACATACTGAAGGGGGCATTATACTCAATGATGACTCTGATGATGGCTAAGTACAGTGACACAATGACTTCTGAGAACTTAGATGCCATGCCCTTACTTATAAGGTGAGTGATATAGAATGATTTTCCTACTACCTTAGACACATGTTGGTCAAACGCCAGGTTACTATCTATGTGAGTCCTCAAATCCCTGACTACTGTATTTACTTTTAGAGGTATTTTATCACTGAGTTTGTTTCTCCTGGGTAGCTGACTTCCCACAACATACAATTATGAATTTCCTGACATTGAGTTTTAAGCAGTGGCTTTGGTACCAGCCATTTGCCTGCATTAGGCCTTCCTTTAACTTGTTAGTATCTTTGGTTCTATGATTGATTTTAGCTTGCAATCATCTACAAACTGATAAGCCAGAGACCCTTGACATTGGCCTTGACTTATGAAAAAAAGATAAAGAGGAGTGGACTCAGCACAGAACTCTGGGGGACTCAACTGGTGGCCAGCCACCTGGTGGAGGAGGTCTCTCTAATCCTAACTTCCTGAGTCCTGACTGTGAGCCAGCTGGCTATCCAGCAAGTTACATAGGAGTTTATGCCTAATTCCTTAATTTATTTTACAATACCCTTAGTTTGGGCAGTGTGTGCAGTATGCACTGTTCTGCCCTCATCCATCGTCTTGGTGACCTTCTCAAAGAAGTCTTCCAGATTCAGCAGGCATGACCTGTCTTTGACAAAATCAAACTGTTTTGGATACAGTGTCTGAAGATTTCCTATGCCATTGTTAATTATTTCCATGATAATTATTTCCATGGTTTGATTATGAGACTAGTCAGACTAATGGGTCTGTAGTTTCTAGGGTCAATTGATTGGTCTGCCTTTCTGCAGAGGGATGACCATTTCAGTCCTCCATTTATGTGGCATGAAGCTTGTACAAAGGCTATGGCTGAATAGTGACTCCAGTTTCCCTGATAGGTCATATTTCAGGATATGTAGGAAATATTATCAGGTCCCATCAAAGCTGTATTCTTGGTCCTAAAATGTGCATCTCAGACCTGCTCCCTATTGATACTTGGAGGATTATGTTAGGTGGTCTTTCCAGGGGGATGGCTTGGGATGAGAGGCAGGTAAAATTGGAAATAAATTTGTCAGCCAGGATATTTGCTACATCTCTTGGTTCTATAAAAGTGGCTCCACTTTTCAATAGTTCAGTACACTGTTGTGACTGCCTTTGAGGCATTTTGGGCATAGTTAAAGAAAACCTTGTGGTTCTCCTTCGCCTGGAGCACTATATATATATACCTCAAAATTTGCTTTGTAGTACTTAATCATCTTCGTTATCTATTCAGTTTGAGGAGAGAGGTTGTTTTTATCTTTTTTGGTGTTGAACTTCTTAATTTTAGCAATGATTTTCTTTTTGTTGTACAATCCATTCAAATTTGGATTCCAGAAGGGTGGTTTGTTTTTTCAGATAGTTTTAGGATTACTTCTGGTAGGCACAGCAACCTCCATGCTGTCATTGACATGGTTGTACAAAACTTGTCTGACTACCTTGATACAGGCTGCTGTGTTGTCTGGCTTAGAAGGAAAAGAACTTGACTTACCTTGATACGCTGTGCTGTGCTGTCTGGGTTTTTAGGGAAGGGAAGTGACTACTACTACCTTGGGTTGCTGCTGAACTTGTCTGACTACCTTGATACAGGCTGCTGTGTTGTCTGGGTTTAGAAGGGTTTGGAGGTAGTTTGCCTTAGAGTAGTTTTTAACTGTTACACAGTTTGTTGTGGTTACAGAGTTAATTCTTTTTTCAAAATGACTGCTTTGTGTGTGACCTTACCAGAGAGGACCCTACAGTGGGCGGGGTGCAGTGCTCTCCATATTTGTGATACTAGGTCCAGTATGAGTGCACCACTAGTAGGCATATGTACTAACTGGCCCAGGGCATTTGTGTTTACAAAGTCTGGGAATCTCTGTGCCTGCAAATTTGGGGTCATGTATGATTAACAATGTATATACGGATAATTAAAGTCCCATGTGGTTATAGTATTTGGTTAAATGATGTGTGTCTCCAATAAGTATGAACTATGACTGATTGATTTTGGGCTGGTGGATTCTTCAATGTGACTGATTCCTTTCTATCTAATTTTAACATATAGCTTTTACATTTTTTTTTGTATTTGTGTGGTTTTGTGTTTATTATATTTTGTTATTGGTATATTTCTCTTACTCTACTGAAGGCTAGCTATGAGGATTATTTAATAAAGTACTGATTTACTACAACACTTCTCATTACAAGTTGCTATCATTTAATCATTCCTTAAATAACACTATTACATTAAATCTTTACAACCAAGACTACTTTCTAAATGTCTTCTTCCTCAGCTTATTACGCTCCTTCTATTTATTCTGTGTTAAACAGGTTAGTCCTGGAGGCTAGTTGCCTCTTTTCAGGGGAGACCTGATGTGGTATTTATAGTACTACTGGAAATTTGGCCAGGGTATTAAAGAACTTGCTCCACTTTTTCGATAGGTGCCATGGATTTTCTACATCCACATCCCAACTCAGGCGGATGGAGACTTGGTATCCTCTCTTCCAAAGGACTCCACACTCAGGTATGCAGCACCGCTCTTATGCTTCACTGCAGTAGCAGCAATCCAACTACCTAGTGTGGGAATAGAACCCACGTCCTTCTGCACTAAAGACAAGTGTGTAACCTGTTCCAACACTGTCACTGCAATCATAAGTGGCACTTAAACACAACAACCTCAGAAAAATTATGATCGGACATATTCTTTTATGTACGTACCTCACCGCTTTTGCTACTGAGACCACTACAAATGGGGAGAGGGAAGAGAACCTGAATGATTCTGCTGGGCCACTTCATATCCGGGTAACTGTGGCTTGCCCTGATATACCATTAAACCCCATAGATTCTAACTCTACTACTACACCTAATGAAAATTGATGAACTTCATGGTACACTAAAATCTCCATGACCTCAGGCTGAGAGTGTGGATCATCTCAAGCTGATTTCTCTCAAGCACCATTTTCCAGTGCTGTGTTTAAAACGCTGAGGGAACCAGAAAACATAATATAACAAAGGTCATGTCTGGTAAATTGGAAATTTTCCTCTTGGTACTGCAAGAATTACAATAACCCTGACAAAGCTTTTCTTTCTTACCTGTCAGATCCAGAATTTTTGCAGCAGGACTATCTTATTTCCCAGTTAATGTACATGTTTTGACTGTGCTGGCATGATTTCCTCTTGTTCCACCCCTGGCAAATGATTTTCTGTTAAAACAGTTCAACTCAAATATTTACCATGCAGGATAACTGTTCTAGTGTCCAGTAACTCAACCTGAAGGATCACAGAAATGTAAACCATTATGTGCAAGGAGTCTTTTGCAGTGTTTTCTAGGGACAAAAGGGTCTTAAAACTAATCCTACCTTTATGTTGTCAATAGTGGTCTCAGAGATTTCCCCAAGTAGGCCATTCTACTGCCAGTTTTTTCTTTTAAACCAAATAAGAAAGGGGAGAGTTTGACATCAATAGAAACTCAGGTATCATACAAATAGAACAAGGGACATCTTATAGGTTGACAACTGTTCATGACATTTGTCTCAGATAAACATGGTAAGTCAGTCTCCAAACAAGCACTTTCTGGATTGTTTGCAAAGTGCATTTTGTTTTGCGATTGAAAACATGTCATGACTTTGCAGAAGCAAGTTAGAGCCCATTCTGACAAGAGAATGTGCCACAATAGCAGCCTTTTTCAAGAATGACCCTACTCAGTACATTTGCAAGGAATTACTTATTCCTTCATTCATACTGTGGTGGTGGTGCTGCGGTAGCGTTGTCGCCTCACAGTAAGACATCGTCCTGTTCGATTCTCAGCTAGAGCGTCTTCTGTGTGGAGACATGCGTGAATGGGTGCACCTTTGTTGAAGGTTGTGCGTCAGAGCTGGAAACTCGGCACGTAAAAATCTACTGCCAATCATTAGCAGACCAGAGTTCTGCTGTGGCGACCCCTAACCGGGAAAAGCTGAAAGACACAACAACAACTTATTCCTTCATTCACACTTTTTCTAAACATTATATAATATGTGCCCAATCCAGTAGCAGGGCAGTGTGTGGCATTAGTATTAGGATAACAGGATCATAGGAGATTACTAGGCTAATGGCCCAGGGGTCCTTACAAGCCTAGCCAAGAGTTTATCCCCAAAAAAGAAACCTCAATCAGGAACACAGGTGGAACCCTGGGACAAATTTGTGGTTTCCCATCCACTCATATAGGATCAAAGGAGTAAAAAACACCTATGCTGTGTTTCGAACCCAAGCCCATCACACCTGCAGCACACTGCATTATCCCACCATGCCACACAACTCTGCTGGGTGCACCCTACCTCACATGACTGGACAGGTAGGAAAGGAGGGCAGTCCCATTGCTGACACTGAGTTCTAATATTCTCATATGTTATGAATACCATTGCAACAGTTATCTGTAAGAGGGACATGATGCAGCTGTATTATTGTACTCACACTGTTACAAGATTACCCCCCCCCCCCATCACTACCAGTTCTCTGTTTTGAATTTTTTTTTTCTGAGTTCATGCGGATAATCCAATAGATGAAGTAGAAGTGAGAGGGGGGGGGGGGTGTTATTGCCACTCCCATTTGTCTTTCCAATAATCATGATCTGACCTGTTCAGAGGCTAAAATTAGTGCTCGCTGCTAGATATTATAACCCATCTAGTCTTCTTTGCTGTGTTTTTTTGTGCTGAAAGAAAACAGAAAAGATGAACCTCTTCCCTTTACATGGCACATTTCCATATCCTCACCAGAAAAAGGAAGGGAAATAAAGATGGTGTGGGCTGACTGTTCTTTTCATGCAAGATGCAGCCTTGCATTCCTCTGTTATGCCCAGATCAATATGTCCATACAGCCCAGGAGTTGGAAGGTGAGACAGATATCGACTTTGGTTGATTTTCATAGATTCAGAATGCTACAGCAACAGCGAACCAACTTGAATATTTGCTGTCATGAGTGTAGACACACCTCTGTACCATATTGCATCAGGTTGTACAGAAAGTCAGTGTCTTCAAAAAAGTTAACTGTGTCCTGTTTTCAGTTTTACTGCAAATATGTCTAATCAGTTTATTTCCTTTGTTAGAAGCCAATGTTGGCTGCAATTTTGGTATTTTCTATTACTTCTAGTTATGAAATATCATTGAATAAATCAGTTATGTCAACCATTTTACAGTACATGTGTTCTTTTAAAGTTTTAATTTTTTTTTCCTTTTATAATAATTTAACAAAACCAAGGAAGAAAAACATTTAATACACAAAGTTTAACAACAGGAGAATGTCCTACGTCTATTTGCTATGAGCATCACTGTGAAAGATATCACATTTAGGTATGGAGGAGAACGTGTACATCATTTCATGTAAACACATTTCTCTAGTTGTGATCTTCGTCAAGAAATAACTGATAACATTTACTTTAAAACCTTGCAGGCCAAGACTGGTATTTTATGCATTCTCCTTTAATAACTAGGAATTGCTCTACACCTGATTTCTGTTAATTGTATGGCCTCATGCAATACATTGTTAGCAATGGTAGAGTAATTCCCTGCTGAGTGTTCAAGTAAAATTTCAGTTAATTTCAGGATTAAACAGAATGTATGATAGCAGACTCCTGTTACTTTTCCTTTGTAAAAACATAATCCCTCATTGTACAACTGCACTTTTTCAGCAGCCCAAGGTGCTACTTAACTCTGCTCCATGTTTCTTAATTCTAGCTAAAATCTGATTTGTAACCTAATTATATAGATTTGAACAATTCATTAAGCTGGAACCTTTATTCATATTATTTCCAAGTGCCATGACCTATGGTCTGCTCTCTTGAATTGCAAAGTACTTAATCTAATGCAGTACAGATTAATCTTCACTGAAATATAGTTTTTAAGACCTGTACATGAATTTTCAGAATTATGTCAGTTTGAATCATATAGTCACAGGCACAAAAAAAATAACAGCAAGTATATAACGGAATGATCTGATATGATGTTCATTGCTTTCTCAATAATGACTGAACTCTACTATACTAATGTTATAGTATGCATGGCTATCCCTCAAACTAAAACAACGCTGATATTATAAGATATGCAATAATAACAGCAAAGGCCAAAATACAAAACAAAGAGTGCAAAGATGAATATATCAGTATGTGTTGACAGTAAGGAATAAACTTATTTATGCAAAAAAGAAATACAGCAGTAACCAGCTGGGTAATGTTATATGCTTTATATCTCCAATTTGTAAACTAGAACCCATTCAGTCAGAATGACATGGATACACCAAAGACTGCATAAACTCTAGAGTCTAGAGTGTAACTTGATTCAACATCTATGAGAGAAAATACAGAAAGAGAGAGATTAGTGTACTTCTGCATTCTGTGAGAAAGCAGGGTATGCATCATTGAAAAGTACATAGTACAAATAGGACAGGTGCATGGCTTTCAACAGAAGTATGTATTTCTAAACAAGGCAAAGATAAACAAAAACATGCTGCACAATATCCAGAAATAATGATAATGCAGCTGTGCAATGATGAACAATGTGATAGCGTGTACCGTAGTTTGATGATAATTAAGTAAGCGTAAGTGCTGAAACAGAGCAGTTCTGCCAGATATATGGCTACATAATAAACCATGTCTTCATAAAATGGAAATCACTGTTCAAGCAAGGAGACAACTAAGACAGGTCATATGATCTAGGGCCATCAGCAGCAGGTGGACTGTTTGATGTGATGTCTGCCCACACATGCATTAAATTGCCTCATATATGCTTCACAGAGATTGCCAAGAGCCCATACAAGAGTTAAAGAGCAAAGCATCATCTGTTTTTATTTTATGAATGGGAAGAAAATGGAAATGGGGTGATATAACAATAAAAAATGGGAAGATCATGCAGGGAAATACATAGATGGACAAGGGGAACGTAAAAGTGGTTCTGTGTCAGGTCTCACAACTTTTGCCTCCTGAGTTATGGACAAAGCAAAAAATTAGAGAAAAGGTTCCACATTAGGCACAGTTTTTAAATGTTAGTATTATTAAATTATAAGTCCTTGCAGTGGTGGTGCTGCGGTAATGTTGTCGCCTCACAGTAAGACATTGTCCTGTTCGATTCTCAGCTAGAGCGTCTTCTGTGTGGAGACATGCATGAATGGGCGTACCTTCATTGAAGGTTGTGCATCAGAGCTGGCAACTCGGCACGTAAAATCTACTGCCAATCATTAGCGGACCGGAGTTCCACTGTGGTGACCCCTAACCGGGAAAAGCCGAAAGACACAACAAGAACAACATTAGCAGAGATGGAGCACAAGTTTCAGAAAAAAATAGGTGAATCCCTCCAACACCTCGGTAGTTAAGAGGTATGGTATGGGGTGGGGAAAAAGAGATTAATTTATTTCCCTTTTATGAGAAGACAAGTAGAAGGGGAGGACTGAATGGGCATTGTGGGTAGGAAGTAGTATATAAGCATGACAACAGAGCGACAGACACACAAACATGTAACACAGATAATGATTGACAGGTAAGCTGGTAATGCAAAAGGGATCAACATAGGGAGATGCAAACAGAGGGTGGACAATCAGTGATGGGGAAAGCAAAATGACCAACAGAGAAGGGTAAGTGATTCACCAGGAAGGGATACACCATGATAAGACATAAGGTCTTGTGATGACTGCCTGTTAAGATGTTCCAGTGGGGATCCCACACAGAAACCTGTGTAGCTGACATTATAGGGAAGTCTGTGACTGATGACCCAGTGTCCAAGGTCAGGTGGCTAACTCTTGATAGTCATATAAGGATGAACTATAGAGCCAATCTGAATACCATGCTGATGCTCCAGCACAGACCAGACCAGCTGCTGCATCTCCTATTAGGTGACCCAGGAAGGTCTCTCCATGCTGGTCCCCAATGAGAATAATACATCCTCCATTGGAGAACAGTACACAATGCCAACAGTTATCTCTAAAGGCAGTGTCCCACAGAATTGCCATCATCATCTGGCAGAGATACTGGTCTAAGGCCTAATGGCACCTAGTGGTTGGGAAGGCTGCTTATACTGGATGCAGTTCCCACCACCAATCCACTTCTTACTCCACAGCTGGATCTGTAGGAAAAAACTTAAAAAATAAATAGAAAGAGATTAAGATACAAAACAGTAATGGCCAGTATGATGCAGCACAACTTCTTATGATGAGCCCTTGAAGGAGAGAAAAAAATCAGTCAAGAGAGCAATATTTATATAAATGCTTGGGAAATACCTCTATTGAAACAGTGGATAACATGATAAAGTGAGAAGATGTGAGTGCTCTGAGGCTCTCATTGTTGCATAGGATACTGGCACATGTTAACAATTCTGACCAGTTTGTGTACAATGGACAACAAAACAAGGAAGACATAATCAAACTGAATAATAGAAGCATCTAGCCTTGTTGAAAATAAGCATATGGAGAGCTGTCATATATAGAGTGGCAAATGCAGGGGTATGTGGCACTGTTTGGCACAGTACCACAACTAATATGAGTAAAACTAACAATAGAAATAGGCAATATGCAGAGTATAAACAGAAAACAAGCCTTGCTGCAGTGGTACACAGCTTCAGTAAAGGTGGCACACCCATGCTTTTCTGGAATAAATGGCATAGTGAATGACAGTGGCATGGATGCAAGTGCATTACTATATGGCAATCTGACAAAGACAATGAACTTCTGTTAAGTGGTAATCACATACTTATGAGGCAATGAAGAATACAATGATTATCAATTATAATGGAGAGCAACAATGGAAACATGGTGGTATGCTAAGGTACAGTATAGTTGTCATGCAGAATACAAAGTCTGGAATAACTGGCGCAGATAATGGCATTAGTAAAGTTAGAAATGTGTTTAAGACTCTACAGAGCAGCCCAACAAGCAGGGAATAAGTGTACAATGGTTTGCTTTTAAGCAGCAAAACAAAATTTGACAGTAACATTTTAAGTATGTGAAACAGAGCTAAAAGTCTGGCTGTAATACAATGCACTTAACTGAATGCCTGGAGATTCAAGTCAGTTTTGTGAAATTTCCTCCACTGACAAAAAAATAAAAAAATAACAATAACAAAAAAAAAAAATTAGCACAGCATAATGATGACCATCAGAAGCAGTCTATGCCTATACCTGTATATTAAGGCCTAGTGTAACAGAAGTCTGCATAAATAAAACCTAACTGTAATAGTCTGGTTGTCAGTACTAACCTCTTTGGCAGAGAAGGTATGGGTGATGCCTCCACAGATCACTATACTTGTGCCTGTACTACTTTACAGAGTGTGTGATGCCTGTTACATCACTCACAGCCATGGCAAATGAGTGCCATTCAACAGCCTTATTTATTGTACCCTCATAGTTGTCCCCCAAAAGGCACTCCCTATACCGAATGTGCAACAGGTAAAGAAATACTTTAGTCTCCTTGATGCACTAGGCAAGAACCCTGTCACACTAAGATCCTGCTAAGGCCATGTAAACTTACAGCTGATGTCAAAGAGTAAAAATGGTAGCTGATGGTCATGGAGATAATGCCACATATTGTGGACAGCATGTGATACGCATCTATGTCCAGCACGTTTGATGTGCATGTATGGCAGAGCAATGCACATGGTTAGTAGCACAGTCCAGGGTGACAGCTGCATGACCATGCCTCACAAACACACAATCCCTATATACCTACATGCCCAGGTATGTCTGTGAAAGGTAGCTAGGTACTGCAATAGGTATAAACATTACTGAGCTGCAGATATGTCATAGAATGGCCTATCTACAATGCTGCACATACCTTAGTTGCTCACAGTGCATATGCATAAGGCAAACTGGGCCTCATAACATGGAAAAGGGCTGATAATCCATTGTATTATTGCAGAAAGTATATAGAACATTGCACAATATTACCTCAGTAGCATAGTCACCATGCTATAAGCCCCTTTATAGTATGATAAATATCATAGAACATTGAAAGGGACCCTGCTAAAAACATGGGCACAATACTGCAGAAAGCAGTCAGTATAGAAATATTGGAAAATCAACAGCAGACAGTAGAGCTGGCAATGCGCACTCCATTACAGGAACAACTCCAAGGTGTATGGCTCCCACACACACCAGCACAACATTTAGATTATTGTGCCCAGTGGAATGCATGATTGTAGTTGGCCAGCCATGTTAGGATATAAGGAAAAAACAAGAGGTGCTACAATGTGAGTGAGTTGGGGGGCATGTCAAAGCTGCAAAGCCACAGATAACAGACAGTACATTCACTGTTGTCATGGTGAAGGGAGCAGCCATCTATTTCTCACCATCCAAGCTTGACAGGTTACAGTGGGACAACTGTAGAGACCATGGGAAATAGGCATGATGGCTGACATACTCGTTATGTATGGAGATTGATGGACAGCTCAAGGAGGCTATTATGAATACCCACATGGAAATGGGTGTTGGATCTGTCACAGCAGTGATGCCACTGCATTACACAAGACAGTATTTGCCACAAGGGTGATTATAGGTTCATAGGGGTGTACTAAGCTAATGGCCCTGGGGCCTTTACAAGTCTAGCCCATAGAAGTGCCCTGGTATTGTGTCGCCCGTCATTAGTTCCCAGTGCCTCTATCAAGTAGAGCCACTGGAGTGATCCCCAGGGTGAACTTTCTATTTCTCATTCACTCATCAAGATTTCTCTTGAAGAGGGCTAGTGAGGTGCTCAGCTTGACATGTATGGGAAGTCCATTCCAGAGCATCGGCAGTCTCTGGGTTATGAACCTGTCTCTCCAGCATGTTCTGTTGATTGTGGTAATCAGGTTGAGGTCTCTGGAGCATGTGGTGTGGAGGGATTGGGAATTCATTAGATGTAGCATGTCTAACAGAGCTGGGTCAGACATGGCTTTGTAAGTCAAACAGAGATCGCCTCTTAATAGATGATATGAGACAGAGAATAGCTGGAGTTTTTTTAGTCTGTCCATGTAGGACATGTGTTTAAGGCCTAGGATCCTCTTTGTGAGGTACTTTTGTGGCCTCTCCAGCTGTTGCAGGTGTCTAGTGAGGTACAAAGGATTGAAGCAGTGAGGTGGTAGACTTTGTCCTGTATATACACAATGATCACCATGTGTTTCCACAGTTGTACTGGAGCTGCAATGTTGCCAAAAGAAGTGCAGTCTACTGAGAAACCTAAACTATGGGAGACAAATATTTTGCTGCTGTCCCAATGGACCCATGGCAAGCATAGCCAAGAGGAAAATAAGGGAGTTAATGCCTATAGGGATGGGGTTTGGAAGGAAATGGTGTAGGAAATCAATATGGTGGATTCAATTCAATTCCATTCAGGTCAATGCAATTCAGTTCAATTAAATTGCATTTATTCATATCCGTAGGTAAATTAATTTTGCTATCACAATGTTGGTCCACACAAAACATTCATCATTCACATAAATCTAATAATCACTCCTACAGGTGCATTAGAGGGTGACTGACATGAACTTGCATGCAAAGAATAGAATGTAAGAAAGCTGCTGGCAGGTCATCCACAACTGCTGCTCCCACAAGATGTTATTAGCTCACAGAGATGAAGCAGGTCCTAATAATACTCATTGTTGAAACTTACAGGATACTGATTACAGGTGGATCGTATGTGGGTGTTAGATTGGTGAGGCTGTGCATGTGTCTGGATTGGTGAGGCTGTGCATGTGTCTGTTGTGGATACTCCAAATGAGTAGTGGTAAATGTCACTCAGGTAGCACTCTGATAGTTCATCTAACTCCTATACACCGATATTACAATGTGCTTCACTGTTACTCAGGAAAATAAGTGCTTCAACTGCAAACCCTTACAGCAAAGGTGATGAGTGGCCATGCTGCTGAGTCATGTGAAATTGCATTACAAGTTGATACTGGTGACTACATCTGTATAGTCTACTTGCACATAGCATACAACATTTCTATTACCCAGGAACATCAGGGCAGCAAATGAACAACCTTCAGCCACAGGTATGTATGGGCTCATAGTCTATGTATATGACTGGCATGCAGATGACTTTGTGATGCATGTTAGAGGCAGTCACACATTTAGCAGTTTACACACAGTTATTTCTATGCTTTCACAGGTACCACTGCACATGCTTGAGGCCAGCATATATTTAGAGGCTGGCAATAATGGTGTTATGTCCATGGTACAGTCAGAGGCCTCAGTGTCATTGTCAGCAACACTGCCATTGAAAAAAAAACATTTCTCAACCCCACTGTTGAGGGGACTGCAGTATGTCATTGGGAACGGAGGCATAGGTATTATATGATGATGGTGTTGCCCTCAGCATCAACACAACAAACAGGGCCACCATCCAAAGCAGATGGATACTAATCAGACCATATCAGAGGTGGTCAGTGTGCTGCATGGCCTGCATAAAGATATTGATGGCCTCCATGAATGTCTCCATTAGCTGTCTAGAATAGCAGCCCATATGCCATTTGTGAACCCCTGCCACTATTGCAAAAGGCAGGCATAGTTGAGGTATGGGGTAGGTGGTAGACTGTGGGTTATCAATGCCCGCTTTGCTCCATTGTTGCAACCAGCCCTTGCTATGGCTGTACACATGGCTGTAGGTAGTAAATTTCTGGCTCCGCATTTGTCTCTTGCTGTAGAATTGACCCTCACAGGGGTGTGGGCAACTCATTTTGGCAATATTGTGGAAAGTCTCATGGATATATATATATATATATATATATATATATATATATATATATATATATATATATATATATATATATACACACAAACACACACATATATATATATATATATATATATATATATATATATATATAATAGTTTTCAAGCTTCCACTACTGGACCTGTTTTGCTCACCATGTGGTCTTAAAAGCAACTTTTTTATTGGTCTTTTGATCAAACCACTTAACAAGGCATTTTTAAGCTATAGCTGCAGCACTGCTTTCATTTTATTTGGTGCAACACTGCTTTCATTTTATTTGGTGCAACACCAAGAAAAATCAGTCAAAATTCTAGAACATTGGAGAGATTTGTACCTCTCAACTGTCCCTGATTTTCAGGGACGTCCCTGATTTTGACTCAAATTTTAGCTCTGTTCCTCTTAATCCCTCCTAAAACTAGTGACTTTTGGAGGAAAGGTGGTGAATTACACTCAATGAATAAAGACAATAATTAAGAGTTATAGACTTATTTTACTTCAGAAAATGTGTATTAATTCATATGCTCTGATTCTGTCAATGTTTCAAGTTAACAGCACTAATATTTTAAAAGTGTCCCTGATTGTCCCTGATTTTTTCTTGACTTGTCCCTGATTCTGTTGAAATTTGTCCCCTATTGGTTGAGAGGTCCCGGCGGCCCGGCCCAGTGCATCTAATTATTTGTGCCCCAGAATTTGCCCCTTTTTTATTCTTTAGTGTGTAAAGTATGATACATATTGAGCATTATACAATACCTTAAATATTAATGAAATATCAGAGACTTTTTGATAAGTGCATTGGGTCTTATGCATCCACCTGAACTAATACAACTTCAGACAGCTGAAGCCTGAGTTTAACATCATATCCAAAGGATAGCAGGAAGCACAATTAGGAGTGAAGGTCCACCTTTTTGCTGTACTGCAGAACAGGAAAATGAATCTAAACACCCATTTGGGAAAAGAAATCTTGAGTATTCTGATCTTTCAGTATCAAAGATTCATTTGCTACCTGATGAGTCACTGATTACAAAAGATGTGAGCAGAGCAGCGAAGGTACAACACTGCTTTTAGTTGCATTTCACCTGCTACTGTTAATGTCAGAATGAGAGCTGAGCCAAGTGAAGTGCTGTTTAGCAGCACAGATAAAAGTGGCTCAACTTTATTCCACTCTGCCCCACGGAGAGAGTTTATGCAGTTGAGTTTTCTTATGGTTCATGTTTGTGTGTGTGTGTTTCTTTCTGTTTGTGTGTATATGTGTGTGTGTGTGTGTGTGTGTGTGTGTGTGTGTGTGTGTGTCTGTGTGTGTGTGTGTGTGTGTGTGTGTGTGTGTGTGTGTGTGTGTGTGTGTGTGAGTGCGTGTTTCTGTGTGTCTGTATGGTTGTATATGTGTATATATGTAACTGTGTTATGTGATTACACAGGATAACATGCCACATACCTGAGTAGTTGTTTAAACTACTCAAGTGAGCGATTCTTAAACAAGCAAATTAATTCTTAATATACTTCACCTACTCAGCAGCAGTGCAGTTTCCATGTGGAATGTACTGTTTACTGAGCATGTTTACTAAGCTGAACCTCTGAGTACCACAAAACTGCAAGATTGGAGTAATTGGCTAGGGATATGAAAAGTTTTGTTTTAAAAGCAAAATAAATAAATGCCCGATATTTTAAAATCAGAGATGAATAAAATAAAGTACAGGAAAAGAAAAAAAGTTTAGTTTTCAAATCACAGTGTTTCCTGCAGTACGGTTAATATTAGATTCATTGAATGACAAATTTAACATATGGTTTGCTGTCCTATATTTGTTCCACCTTTTATTTCAGCACAATTCTAATTTTGAAACCAAACTATAAAGTAAATAAAAAAAAAAAATCCTATGTAACCTTATGCTGTAACTGACAGCTTTGCAAATTTTCCAACATGTTAAGGCAAACTCTTATCTCTGGCAACTGTCTCAAGAAAATGCAGACGTAATAGGCATTTCATTGAAGCAAATATAACTTGTCAGTGAAGTGCAACATAGAGAGGTTCTACAAACTGCTCACAAATCACACGTGAACCCTAAAAAATAAAACGTTCTGTTTGGAGAACTGAATGTAGTCTTTAATGATGAAGTGAAAGCAGAAGTCAACCCAGAAAGTAAAAAAAGTGATTTTTCATATGAAAGAGCTTATCATATTCAAAGTTAAGTAACAGAGCTGTACTGTAAACATCATGTAGTGCATAGAGCATCATAATTTTGCTCAGATGCGTGAAACCTGATCTTAGTAAATGTTAAGAATCCACTGCTGAACTTGTTAAGGTCAGGTCTCATGTTAGGAAGTCAAATCTGCCAGTACTGGCCAGCAAATGACACCACCAGAATAAAAAAAGCAGATTTGTTTCTGCCTGTTGTCAATACTGGTAACATGCCCTGACTTTCTGTCAAATTTAGAAAGTACATAGAATAACAGATGTGTTAAACTTCATTTTCTGAATAATACAAACATTGAAACTCAAATATATGTCATTATTTAGTGACCTCAATCTTCAGTAGCTTGTTGGAAAACCAAATATTTTATGAGGAACAGACTAAAGGTCTGGGCATTCTGCAAAAATCTAGACATTTGAGAGACATGGCAAGGTAAGTATAAACATAAGGGACTGAGCTACACTGCCTTTCTAACAGTGCTCGCTAAGTGCCTTACTACTCTGAACACCAGCAAGACAGCTTTGCTCTTGAGGTGAATTTCTTGGCATCTATGTCTCAAACACATAATAATGAGGTTATGACAGGCAATCCACTCATAATCTTCTATATTATCAGCAAAAAATAGTAAATGCAAGAATATGTAATAAATATTTTAATGTGCAATCATTGTGACACTGACAAAAAAAGCCAAATAACTTTAAAAAAGAAAATAAGATAGCAGGGAACTGACAGGATACTGGCAGAGTAGTTACGGAAAAATAACTACTGCTTCTTCTATACAAATATTAAGCTATTTTGTTGATGACATACTTTCCACAACTGGATGATGTTTCCCAAACAATGGCAAATCTTGCCAAGCTTTTTATTTTTCATCTCACTGAGTATCAGTAGCCAACCTGCAGATCAGTGCAGAAGTGCAGGAATTTTATTATTCATCACTATCTTATTATTCCTCCTGGATGTGTAATTCAAACACAATTCTTATGGGATATTTTGACTAGTTTATTAGTTTGTTAGCCATTCAACTGAACAGATCATCAAGGAGTTTTATGTTTTTACTGGTTATTTCACTTTCCACTCCTGTCGACTTGTGTCTTTTCCAAAACTTCCAGGAATGTGAACTGAAGCACATGTGCTGAGAGAAGTTTTTCTGGCATTTTTTAAGAATAAATTCCACAAAATATGACATAGATGATTGCTAGGCTATTGACCCCCTTTGGGCCATTTGAAGCCTAGCCATGCTTCCACAGGTGAAAATCAAACTCTGCACCTTTTGTCTGTGAAGTAAACACCTTAACCATTATAGCAACATCCACCCTAGCTAATGGAAATATCAGGTATTGTACATTTCTTAGTTGCTTGGCTTTTTGTGTGGGTAATAGATGTTCCATTTTGTTACACTGAGAGTTCTTCATGCTATTCATTAGATAACATCTCTGCCTAACTAATATAAGTAGTTCCCTGTGATGTTCCACTTCTTTTCCTATTTTTACAATGTAATCAACAGTGAAGTACAGCTTTCAACTGATTTTTCAGTTGCGGTGTAAGCTCGTTGAGAGGAGTAGTACTGGATTTTTGGTGGCAGGGAATACTTTGTTGCTGTTTCTGAGGGGTAGACGTTATTGGCTGAAGTTCTACTTTCTTATCGGTTCTTTCACTTTTCCACTCAGTTTAACATTGGGTTGTGATATGCCATACAGTGTCATGCAATGCGGGCACTTTCATTTTTGAATTCTATCTTAGGAACCTTAGTTCACTCTATCTCCCAGTTATAGCTGTAGAAACTACAGTCAGTGGTACACTGTTGCACAACAAAGCAGATCTTATTGCCTGTCCAGACTAATTGTTTACTACTTCCTGGTGCTGGTGCTCAGAACACATTTTATTTATCCTCAGTTATTAGTATACTCTAAAACAATACCTTAACTATGAGAAGAAACATTTCTCTCAACAGTTGGTGAAGATGCTCTAGATTTACACAAAGAGCTGCACCATTGTTCACATGCAGACTTAGATTATTCTTTTTAGAAACATAGCACTCCTGGAAATCCACTCCAAGACTTATAAATGCCATACCTCCTTTAGCCTACATTAGTAAACATATGGAACCACAGATTTGTCCTTTCCAACTATTTATGTGGCCAGCTTGGTTGGAATGATCACCCTGAGCCAATGTGGCAATTGTCTCTTGTTTACTGACAAACACCTATTACTTAAACAAACTAGCACAGAGTGTAACAGATGTAGTTGTATCATGTTATTGGATGCAAAGCTCTCTCATGAAGCCATTACAAATAAGAAGCAGGTTTTCAGTACCACACAACACCTCATTAAACCAATCACACATACAGTGGACCAAACAGATCTATCTACATATCCTGAGGATCTTAAAAAAAGAAACCTACCCAAATTACAAAGGCCACCAAAATCTGTCCTAATGACAAAGCACCCTGAGCAAGCCCACAGGCACACAGCACATGCATCACCCACAATGAAACATTTATGTAAAGTTGCACTGGTTCATTTCAAAAGCTGCACAATATCTTAGTCATAAGTGAATCCATAGTGAGACAGAGTTTCACCACTCATCAAGCTGTGCAAGGACAGTCACACTCTGTTTTCAAGATTTACCACATCACACATGCACTCAAGTCACTGCATCACAAGTACAAATATGACACATTCTTGGTTCACATGGGTGTAGACATACCTCCCAGGACCATGCAAAGAGAGACATGGATGAATTTCTTGGGATATGTTTCTGGGTCCATTATGAACCTAGCCTTGAGCAGCACTCTACCATTACAAAGAATAATGCAGTAATACAAATAAAATTATATTGACTTCAACAACTGGCTTAACCTCTGTATTCAAAGGGGGCACAATATCTATATATATATATATATATATATATATATATATATATATATATATATATATATAAATATATATATGTGTGTGTGTGTGTGTGTGTGTGTGTGTGTGTGTGTGACTATATATATATATATATATATATATATATATGTATATATAGATATATATATATATGGATCCCTATCAGATGATAGAAACTTCATTTGACTGAATCCCATTTGACTGAGACCATAAGACTGAAATTTCAAAATATTGAAAAATCACTTGACTGAAACCCATAATACTGAAATCTTACAATGCTAAATTTCAACATACTGAAATGTAAAGTGGACGATATAAAACCAGAATAGGTGGGGGGGGGCTACAATCCCATACCCCCCAATGTGGGAGGATGTGCCCCTACACACCCCCTAACTATATATACTAACTCCAGGATCGCACTACAGTGGGGAAAGGGTATATGCCCTATTCTGGTTTTATATCGTCCACTTTACAATTCAGTATGTTGAAATTTAGCATTGTAAGATTTCAGTATTATGGGTTTCAGTCAAGTGAATTTTCAGTATTTTGAAATTTCAGTCTTATGGTCTCAGTTAAATGGGTTTCAGTCATATGAAGTTTCTATCATCTGATAGGGATCCATATATATATATATATATATATATATATATATATATATATATATATATATATATATATATATACATAGATATATAGATATATACATAAAGATATTTATCTTCTTGGGAAGAGATGGCAGGCAGTCATAACTGCTTTCCCAAGGATCGATTGCCCAAACACCCAGCCACATCCTCACCCCAAGGCTTTTGTACATAGCATAAATACTTTTCTACCACCATATTGCCTTTGTAGGGTAATGACAGTCTTCGAAAGTTTCTAACATATCAAAACAGAATCTTGATATCACTCAGCAATCCTTACCCAGGAAACCAACAATATATGAATTGTCACAGAGACCTGATTCAAGTCCAATGAGATCACTCCATCAGTGGAGGGGTTAAATGCCTACCACACATTCAGTTCAACCACATTGCATGATGGAAGTAAAGAATGTGATGTTTCCATAGTCTTAAAAATGTTTCATCACCAGACTTTTTAGACAAGATAACAACCTTGGATTTTTTCACATCCAACATAATATTGACAGAACCCCTTATCATATCATAGCTAATTATACGACCCCTTCTATGTCCCCCTTAGCTCATACCTACAACTTAACTAGTATGGCTACCCTTTGCATTAAGGCAAACACAATTCTCCTAAGAGACAACTATTTCTCCATCAGCTGGATCAGTTATACATACTTAAACGTAAAAAATCCTGGCCTTGACCTTACCATTATTGAACAGCTTTGCTCCCCATCAACTGCCACTTCGTCAAGGATCAACTCAGACCATAAATCAGTCCCTACAAGAATGACGCTGGAGTCATCATCCAGTTCAGTAGTCAAAGACTATGCTATAGTAATCTATTAAACCTGAGCAATGAGCTGACCAAACTCAGGATCATCTTCCAACTTGATTGTCACATTTCCTTTACAGAATCCATTGCCATCACGTTACTTCTGTGATGCACATGTAAATAGCTGAATAGACACGTGTTTTCCTCCAAAGTAAATACAAAGACCAGATTTAAGAATAAAGCCCTATATAAACAGGGTTTATAAAAGGAAAAAGTACTCCTTGCACCCACACAAAAAAATTAACTCTCAAGATACTAAAATTGTTCCTGCCAAACTTAACAGGAAACCAAAGCCAAGTATGAGGGGAAAAATATACCCAAATGATGGATGACTGCAAACTCCTTTTTAACTATATTAGAAATTTTAGAAACAATGTCTAGCACTGCACAGAGCTAATAGTGAGCAAAAACACATATACAGACCCAGCAATTTTAGCCAGTCTGCTAGCAGACAAATATAGCTCCAACTTCACCTTGTTTTCTCCCATTGTCATGGGTCTCATACTCTCATCTACACTTCCCCCTCAAATATCCAAAGAATAAGTCATCAAGGCACTGTCTAAGGCCAAAAATTCTATTTCCATGGGACAGGATATCAAATTCGGATGTCTACCGGTCAACTTGAAATAGGAATTGTCAGACCACCTAGAGGCTTCACGGCAGATGAATGGAGGACATCAACAGTCATATCCTTGCACAAATGTGGGGCTCCTTTAGTGCAGAGTAATTATAGAACCATAAGCTTGAACAGCCTCATCTTTAAAACTATGGAAAGGATTATTATAGAATTAATAAAAAGAACATAGGCAACATACAAATTCTCAACAAATGGCAATTCAGGTTCATAAATGGCAGATACTGCCTACGTAACCTGATTGACGTCTTTGAGAAGGTTACTGAGGCAATGGATGAGGACAAATCAGTACACACTACATATCGGGATCTTGCAAAGGCATTTAGCACCATCTCACACTAGGGTATCATTGATAAGCTCTCCTAGTTAAATGTAAATTCCCACCTGACTCTCTGCATATCAAATTGACTGACAGAACCCAGGAAATCAGGAAATAGGTTTGGTGACTACCTACTCCTAAAGACCATTCACTAGTGGGGTTACCCTGTGTTCAGTACTTGAACCACTCCTATTTGGATTTTACCTCTCAGAGGTCAAATCAAATGATAAGGGTTTATGGCTGTCAAGTAAATAATGCCACTAGTGACAACAGCCACAGCCACAGAGAAATGCAGATAAAAAATATTTATTGCATAGTGCTTCGGCCAAAGCGCTGAGTGCAATAAATATTTTTTATCTGCATTTCTCTGTGACTGTGGCTGTTGTTGCTAGTGGCATTATTTACCCTTTTTTTCTTTGTTGGTATTGGTATTTATGGCTGTCAAGGTCTGCACATGACTGTAAACATGGTGGTGTCAGAGACTCTCCAGAGAGCATCAAGATCCTCCAAGATGGCCTTTCCCAAACAAATAGAGGGTGTCAAAACCATGGAATAAACCTAATGGCCAATAACAATATAACAGGTACAAGAACATCACTTCCATTGTAACTGTCACATAGACAACACATCCCTGAACATTGTTCCAGTATTAGGGAAACTATGTTGGCAACAAACTATCCTTTAATTACCATGTATCCATTATTGTAAGGAAAACCCTTTTCATCTCACTGCTTAAATCTAATGGTATGGCTTCCAGGTTCAGAGATATAATAATTTCACTTTACTCGGCTCTCATAAGGCTGTTCATTTAATATAATGCCTCTTTCAGTATGTTCCTGTACAAACACTTGTCGCAAGAACTTTTGCAACACTCTTGCACTAAAAAAAAAAAAAAAAACTCTAGCCTAAATCATAAAATATATGCAAGGTGATCTCAAAACCTTATATGTCTTCTCAGTATTATATAGGCCACTAAGAGGTGACCTTTGCCTGACATATAGATCTTCAACAAATCCTATCTTTTTAGACTTATTAAACATTCTCACTCCCCATGGTAGCATGATAACTTGCTCAAGCCCCATGGTAAAGTGAACACCTACTCAAGGTATATCAATCTCTTCTGCAACATAAATAGGACATGTTGGCGGGATAGATATGCAACCGAGAATGTTCTTCCTATGGATATGTCTTCCACTCCCCATCAAATAAAGCATTTCTCTTACTTTATTCAAATGTATATTGGATGGCTAGATGTGAAACTGTAAATTCAACACCAGCCTAGTCCCATAGATATGGGCAACAAGTAAATGTCCCAAAATATCCTTGTTCTGCCCTCGCCTGGAAAATTTATGCACAAAATATAAGGATGAAACAGCAAGGAAGTATAAGGCTAAACTTCATAAGATCTTCATGGATCAATAGCCAATTAAGTACCTATGAGCCTATTAACCTAACAAGACAGGACAAGGAAAAATACAATGCCTGTAAAATTTGCTGGAATGTCATGTACCTTACTACTGGAAGCTTCTACAAGATAAAATGGTGAAGATGAAAGTTAATAATCTACAAAGTAAATCAACAACCACCACAAAGCAATAACATGTAATGTGATTCCAATGTGATTCAACAAGAATTACATTAGAAGGTTTCTCAGCTGAAGGTGAGGGAGAAATGGAAGCAACCAAAGTGGAACTGACGAGTTCCAGATTAATCCAGATGAGAAGTTACCAATCTCTGTGATTCAAAAAATACCTAGGTTCTAAGAGTAAAAACATACCAAAAGGCAACAAGGAGAAAAATTATAACTCTCCCAGCAAAAGTCAGTGGCTGTTGTATGACTGTGCCTTGCTGGAGATTTATTTTTTGCAGCAGTGAACAACCATGGTTCATAATCATTTAAATCACATATTTTTAATCACAGCAGCACCTAGAGACTTTTCATCTATACGTATTGCTTGAAACCGTATTTGAAGTTTGTTTATTGTTTCATCATCAGTGTTTGATATGTTACAGTTGTTACATTTAATTCTTGATGCAACATCTGATAATAACTTGGAAGAAGTGTGGGATTAGAAACTTTTCCCAGTCATAAAAAAGCAAATACTGTGATGTTACTATAAGTAAAACATATTCACCAGCATTCCAGGTTTATTGCAAATCTGTGGAAAGGCATATATGTAAAAGCTTAGCTTTGTCTTCAAAAAGAAGTGCCAGTTTAATGGTGCACATAAAATAACTGAAGTTTTGAGGGTGGGTATCTGGTAAATTCATAACTTTACAGGGATCTTGGATACTTGAGTCCTTGTGTGGTCCAAGCAAAAATAATCTGTAGATCTTCACAGTCTTTTTCCAAGTCCACGTTTTAAGAGGATGCAAAATATATACTAATAATACAACATTATAGTACTTTGACATAATGCAACCAAATTGTGAGATCCATTTTAGATCAGACAAAGTACTAAGGAATTTTGCAAAAAGGGGACACACAGGGCCATGGTGAGAGAGACTCTGACTAAAACAGGGGGTATATTTTTGTAAATTAATCAGCCAATATACAGCTACTTAAACATATTTCTAGGAATAACACGTGTTAAACTGCATACATAAAGAACTTCTGGTACGGCACTGTGCCTGGAAAATTAGTTGGCGCTAGCCCTCTGTTATTAGGGATGAGGGTATGCATTTTAGGCAGTTTTCCTATCTGTCCAGTATCAGACTGTGTCTCAGAAAGTCTTTAGATATTGCACGAATGTCTAAAAAGAAGAAAAGTGGTCTGATCAAAGAGTTTGAAAAGACAAAGAAGGGAAGGAATTGTTGATGCCAACAAAGTGGAAGAAAAATGACTTCAGATGTCTTAGCTTGTAGATAAAAATCAAGACATAGGAGCCTTAAGTGAAAAAACTGACAAGTTATATGCTGAGATGGTGTGGCTTGGAAATACATTTTTAGATAATATAAGGAAGACAGATAGACAAACTCAGGAAATGGAAGAAACACTATCATCAGTTGAATGTCATAGAAGGTTTGGAGGCTGGAGATAGGGAAATCCACACCTGGTTGAACAGATGGAGATGGAAAGAGAAGAAACAGAAATGAAAATGCTAGAGGTGGGAGATATGTGTAGAAGGAAAATTTTAAGGATTAGAAATATGCTTGAAGGTATGGAAGGCAAGGACTGTGTGACCTTTGTTAAAGGTCTGTTTGTGCAATGGACTGGTGTGCCAACAGACAATATGCTGTTCGATGGAGTTTACTGGATCTTGCAACCATTGGGAACTAGGCAAAGATTGTCTAGTCCCATAATCGTCAAAATTCAGAATTACACACTTATGAAGCAGATGCTGAGTAAAACCTGGATAAAGGGGATCATTTTTCAAGCAGGCACACAGAGAGCATTTGTGGACAAGAACTTTTCATTGACCACAAGGCTTAAATGGAATTGTTTTACTCCATACTTCAAAGACTGTCGGCATCTGAACATTCACTTCAGATTTTTTTAAACACTGTTATTGAATTATCACTTGTTACACACGCAAACTTTCATTTATATAAATATAATCAAACCACATTATACGTCACATGTATTGTTCTATACCTTTTAATCATAGCAATATTGCAGAGATTCATCAGTTCCTGTCTTCTCTTAAACCACATTCCTTCTCCAAAACATTTTTCTGCATGTATTGTTCTCAGTTTCTTTTTTTTTTCTATGTAATTCACTCCTACCATTTTCTAAAAATTCTGCTTCCTATTTTTTTATTTATATTACAATATTCACTCCTTCAATAACAGTTGATTTAGACTTTGAGTTCCCTTTTCTAGCAATTGCTTTTCTGGCAACAACTAGAATTACATTTAACAAGGACTTACTCTGTCTAGATAATTAAAATCCTGTATTACAGCTGAAAAAAAATAATCCATTCCTTAGTTATACTTATTTGCTGGCCCAGTATTCCTGACAAAGTACTCTGTAAGGAATTTTTATTATTTGCAAACTCATTACATTTTACGAATGTATATACCCAGGTAGCTCTTTCTTCCTATTATACCTCCAATATTTGTCATCTACCTGAGGAAAACATTCTTTGGAGCCTGCTTTAGATGTAAAAGTATCTCTACAAACACTTCCAGGCAAAACTCGTAAATCTTCAATATTTTGTTGAATATTTGGGAGCTGTACATATGTCCAACCATTGTTTCATTGTGAAATGCTTATCTAATCTCTCTTCCCAATCTTTACTAACCTCCTATCATTGATTCCTATAGTTACCGTGAAATACTTAATATGGCCTACTAATTATTCCTTTTGTAACAGCAACTTCTGATCTAGATTCAGTTAAAATCTTAACGAGTGGAGATCTTTCATTTAGGATTCACCTATCCCTTTCTTTTTGTCTATACACTGATATCAATCCCCAATAGGGAAGGCAATCTCTAGCCTGCAATCAAAATGTCTTCTTACACTCTTCTCATTCTACTACCATTCCTTCTTTAATTATTTGTTGCCAGTACCTTGGTTCCTTTGCCAGCTTCAGTAAATTCCAGCCCCCTCTTGCTATTCCCTGAACCCATAATTGTTGTCATCCCTACCAACATAATCTCCTTTCTCCATTTTCATGTTGGCTGGGTTCATAGTACACTTTCGGCTACTTTATGAATATAATATTGTTTCCCCATTTTTTAATTTCTCCAAACCATTTGGGTTTCTAATATGATGACGGGAATGGACCCCATTCCTAAGTAAAAGTACAATTAAAGTTCATGAAATTAGTACTGTTTCACTCTTTGATATCAGCTAAAAATGCTCTTCGCAGCACCCGCAATGTGCCCAGTAATGACTCCTTCTGCAATTCAAATGGCATTACATGTATTGGTAGCAAATCTAAATATAATTGTAGACTCTTTTTTTATAAGACCTGTTGCTCCTACTACTATTGGAACTATACGGGTATCTTTTTTCCACATTGCTCTCATTTATGCTTGCAAATCCTGATATTTTATGACTTTGTGACTCTCTATACACAGTACACTGTAGTCAATGGATGTGGCGATTTCAATGATCCATACTACTTTTGTCTTCTTTTCTTAGACCACTATATCTGGTTTTCTAGCATCTATCTTTAAACTGTTTGTAATGGATGATCCCATGTGATGTAGACCTCATAATTTTCTATGATGCTTTGTGGCTCATGTTTCCACTGTTTTTCAGCCACTATGATTCCATAATGTTTGCACAATCCCTAGTGCAACAGTCTCGCCACATTATTATGCCTTTCAGTCTACAATCCTTTTCCCATTAGTATGTCCCAATGAGGTGTGCAACTGTTTATGAATATAATATTCTGTATGACTTTTGTTATTCTCCTTAAAGATCTGCATCCAAAGTCCCAATTTTCCCTAATTTCTTGACTTATCCCCCTGCTTCATCAGCTTTCCTTTTCATTTTGAACTGTAGCTATCTGTTTGTGTTATGTATAAGTGTGTAGCTGCAAAATATCCCTTCAAATCAGATAACCCTAAAACTCCTTGTTCTATTGAAAGGATCAACTTATCTAACTTAACTCTTGCCCTCACCTCCCAGATAATATCCTTCAACTTTTCATTACCATCGAGAACATCTCCTCTTGTTGATAAAAAATATGCCTATTCTGTGTTTAAAACTAAAGAGACTAAAAGCATTTTACAGCTTGTATATTGTTATCCATAGCCATAAGCAAGATCTTCAGTTTCTCAGTTTTTGTATTATGTTTAGTTTAGTCTATTTCCACACATCTTTAGCTGCCATAACAGGATCCTTTTTAATCCATACTACTAAATACTTTTTTTATTATGTCCCCATAAATATGGATATTGCTGAACCAATTCATGTGTGGTTACATAGTGAACATCTATAGCTTTTGTTTTAACTTCATTAATTTTATATCTCTCAAAAACTGTAGCTGTCTCAGAATATTCCATAATACTGAGATGTCTTTTTTCTGGTTAAATCGGGTACAAAATAATATCATCTGCAAATAAAACCAAGTTTTTCCTGAACACCATGCCAATTATATCCTTGAACTTAAAATCCACATCAGATTGTTACATCCAGCAACAAGATTATCGCAGAGGCAGAGTGAGTGGCTGCAGAATTGCATCTATATAATCAATTCTGTGAATTAAACAAGGAAGTGATGCTGCCAAATGAGTTGGATGGAGTTACAATGATGAAAGCAAAACTGTTGAGGGAATTATGTGCATTAAACCATTTCCAGTCTTTAAAAAATGTGTGTATGGTCACCAACAGGAGGCTGCAAAATTGACCAAAAGAACCAAGGATGCCTTGCTAGAGTTGTCAGAAGACATCATGGAGGAAGTGGGCATTGTTAAATCTGACAATCTGAACTGACTGTTTATGTTGACCTGAATGTCACAGAATCTAAAACCATGTTCTGTGCTTGTTTTCTATTCATATACCTTTGCTTGCCATATAGAACTGTACTATTTTTTAAGACATTAAACTAAGTGGGAAAAGGTACGAGTATGTAACGTTTTGCAGGGGGGGGGGCTCATTTTAAATGAATGTTGCAGCAGTTTGTAATAAGCACAAAGTTCTTCTTTAACTAACAACTCCTTAAAATGTGTTCCCTGAGTTCTGATCATTGATAAATACCTGCAATTTAAGATAGAGACTGAGGTCTAGTTATGTGAGGGGTTTGTGGGAAAGGGTGTGTGTGTGTGTGTGCATGTGTGTGTGTGTGTGTGTGTGTGTGTGTGTGTGTATAAGTAATAAAAGATGATTAATTTACAGAACATGAATAAATATTATAATGTTGAGAACGATAATGCAGAGGAGACACAGACATCTTATCTCAAGAATGCAGTAAAATAGGGGCAAGTTAATGGGAACTGATAGTTTTCTTCTGGCACTCTGGGAAAGTTTACAATATTAATAAAATATTAGAGAAGAATGTAACAAACAAACAAGGTGTCATCCCCCATCTTTATGCTTTCTTTAAGTTTTCTTTACATTTGACAGCATGAAAGGATGGGGCTAGCATTAAAGTGTAACACTGAGCAACGTTCGAGTGTTACCGGAAAGGTTTGCAATCTTATCCTTAATTTCAATAACAGTTAATAATTATGAAATAATAGAAGGATAGAAATGTGAGTAAAGCAACTGAAGATAGCTAGTGGGAGGGGTTTACAGAACACAGAAAATAAGGGGTCAGATCCCACATCAAGGAAGGGACAAAAGCTATTATAAAAATTCCCAGGAGAATACAAGCAACTTGTGATGGGACTCTGTGGAGAGCTTGGTCATACAAAGTAAAAATGGCCATGCCTTTGTCCTAACTGTTAAGAAAAGTCAAGTGACAGACTATATATAGCAACTGCTACCAGTACAGGGTAATAGAGGGATTGAACTGCTACCAGTACAAGGTAATAGAGGGGTTGCTTGGAAATTATTTAGAAGTGACCAAAAATAAAATTCAGTAAATTGTAAATAAAACATTCTGGGTTTAATGAGAGGGATGAAACATGGAGGATAGCAGAATAGAAGAAATTGTGAAGGAAATGCTTAATAAGTCTAGGTGAAGGAAAGGTTTGGATAGACAGGACTTGATGTTAATAGGTAACTAATGGCATGTGCCTTGTGTAGATACAGCAGTTTAAGACTGTAAGAAGATTGGATAGAAATACTTTGTACATAGTTTTAATAAGAAGTGTTTTTTTACACTTTTATTCATATCAAGGTTTTATTGTTGTTTAAAGTTACATTAGACCTTTTGAGGAAATATAAACAAATCCTCACGCATATGGCCTCTTTACTTGAGAGACAGATAAAGCACAGAAGGGTTAAAAAGGGAAAATATAGAGAAGAATGTTCGGCAAGATGAAGATACTATCTTGGAATGTAAATGGCCTATTGGATGTTATGAAAGGAGAAAAGGTTTGGCACTATGAAGCGTTGCTACAGGAAATGCATTTGAGTCATATAGAATCTGAGAGTTTCATTTCACAAACACATTGATTGGTCTGTTTTTATGTCAAGGCTGTTGAAGGAAGAAGAAGAGAGTTATTAGTATTGACTAGATGAGAGCTTCAGTTGGACATTGAGGAACATCTAACTGATAGAAAAAGCAGGTATATATTATTAAGAGTCAGCTGTGGGGCCAGAAGGATTACAATGGGGAGTGTATATCTCCCTTCAAGGACTACAAAGATGGAATAAAGGATATTTTCTAAGACATGTTGAATTTTCAGCAAGGTATGATGATATTCAGAGGGGGATGGAATGTGGTGTCACACAGATCAGATGTAAATGGAAGTCTCATGGCACAGAAGATTACCTCAAAAGAGAAATAGTTAGATCTGCTATGTCATCTTTATGGTTGGTACAATACGGTACAAGGATGGCAAGGAAAGAAGACTGATACTTTTTTATTCAGAAAGATATGATCACTGGTCCAGACTAGATGAATTTTATATTAAGATTGAACACAGTTAAGTGGACAAAGCTTCAAGAAAACACATCCAGACTGTTATCTCATCATACATCTATAGAATGTGAGATCATTACACCAATCAGATCCAGCATGGGGAGGCATTAGAGGGTTGATGGTGGTTCTTTACACAAATCAAGCAAAGTTAAATACACGGCAGAAGGAATATCTGGTGGATGGTACTGTGATAATGATAACAGAGAAGTGGAATGAGGTCAAAGGAAATCTAAGGGATATATGAAAAATCAGAAATAAAGTGTGCAACCCAGAAGCAGATGTTAAAGAGAATTAATGATCTGCAAAGAAAAGAGCCACATGTTTCCAGGGAAGAACAGGCAGAACTGGATTAGAAGAAAAGTGGAAGGGGTCATTAGAGGAGGAACCATTGAAGAAACAGGTGTCAATTAGGTAAATATATTTTGCTCACACTCCAAAGTTGCATAAAATTCTTACTAATAAGTTAAGACAACAGAAGGTTAAAAGAGGTATTCTAAAAATAATGAAGTTGAAATCTAAGAATGTTTTGAGGGATCCAGATTCTTTAGGCGAGATCTTTAGAAGGTATTATAGCAAATTATATGAGGAACAAGAAAACACTGTGGTGGTGGTGCTGCGGTAGCGTTGTCGCCTCACAGTAAGACATTGCCCTGTTCGATTCTCAGCTAGAGCGTCTTCTGTGTGGAGACATGCATGAATGGGCGTACCTTCATTGAAGGTTGTGTGTCAGGGCTGGCAACTCAGCACGTAAAAATCTACTGCCAATCATTAGTGGACCAGAGTTCCGCTGTGGTGACCCCTAACTGGGAAAAACCAAAAGGCATAACAACAAATATGAGGAACAAGAAAAAGGAACCCCAGTAGGAAAAGAGGGTAAAAGATTATCTCAGAGGGTTAATTCTAAGATGTTGATAGGAGAATAAGTAAACTTGCTGCTACAGAAAACCATCAGGCAAGAAATAGAAGGTCACTTGAAGGCACAGGTACAGGGGAAGCCCCCAAACTGGGACTGACTCCTGGTAGAAATTAGGTGACTAGCAAAAAAAAGATTTAAAAGAGAATTGATATATATATCATTCAATGTGATTATAGAAGGTAAGTCTTAACTTTAGTACTGTCAAAGAAGTAAGAAAACTAACTAAACCAGGCTTCAGTAGGCCCATAGCAGTGATAAACCATGATTAAAAAATTTTCTCACACATAATAGCAAGTAGGATTATGAAGATAATTCCTAGAATAATTAACATGCATCAATGTGACTTCCTTAAAGGGAGACAGACATTTAACAAGATTTTCTTGGTTAATATTATTCATCAAGAAGCTGAAGCCAAACAAATCTCCTTTTGTCATAGTAGGGTTGGTTACAGAGAAAGCGTTTGATTGATCCCATTTTGTTTTCTTGCATAATGTTTTGAAAGAATATACTTTGCCACAAGAGTTTATCTTATTGTTTCAAGAACTATACAATTAAACTTGAGCTAAACTAAAGATCAGTGTTAAGGAAATGCAAATAATTTCAGTGGGGCATCAGATCAAGCAGAGTTGCCCATTTTCCCAATTGTTATTTGTATTTTACCTGGAATCCTGGGGTGAAAAAAATAAGGATGTCTGAATTTTGGAGGGGGGTGGAAAACTAGAAAAGAATACAAATTAGCCATGTTTGTGGATAGAATTTGCTTTAAACAGAGCCAGATAGGGATCTTCAATGTTTTTACTGGCACTGAGAGAGTTTAGTTCTTAGAGTACACAATCAATGAAAAAAGACAAAAACTATTTGTGTAAATTATACTCAATCCCAAATTTATCTGACTTTATGAGGCCACTATAGGATGCAGTTTTTAAGAGTATGGATAGCAGTGAGTGCCAGAAATTCACAGTTGGAGTCATGGTATGAAATGGCGGAGAAAATAAGGAGGTATGTTAAGAAGCGGGAAGCAGTCATTCTTGACACAGGTCAAAAATGCAAGTAATCAAAATGTTTACAGTGCTGCTTATTCTGTATTTGGGACAAGCCTTTTTGTTCTGCCCAGGGGACGCTAGATGGACACCTCTAATGAAGATCATACTTATTTTGGGGAAAGGGAAATGTAAGGGTAAAATAATAGGTTTTGGTAAGGCTGCATAGGGAAGGAGAAGTGGCCTTCTCAGACTTACTGAGGAACTTTCAAGTAGCGCAGACTAAAATGGGATATTATATACAAGATAATAAGTATGTAGCTGATTGGAAGGACATTATCTTTAAAACAGAGATTTGACTCACAGGCTTTCCAGAGGTTGGGAATCTGAGCTCTCTACTAGGAGACTCGAAAAAGGGAACTATAAGATTATGTTACAAACCTTGTGTTTTGCTTGTGTTCTGCTTTAAACTGCATATTAAAACTTCAAAAGACACCACAGCTCTGTTTCTTGTGAGTCAGGCAGAAATTAGAACTGATCAATTAAGGACTCATACATAAGATAGAAGAGGTCACTTAAGGTTAATCATTTGTGAACTGAGGAGATGGAGCTAGGAACTCAACCTTCTATTTAAGGGGTAAAATAAAACATTTCAGAGCTTTATTGTAAAGGCTCACCCATACTCTGCTACACTTTGCTGTGAGGGAAAGGTTGGTTTGCTTTTTATTTGTTGCATTTTGTATTGGTTTATTGCCTTTTTATATTTTGAGTGCTGTAATGTGTTTTCTTTACCTTGTGTTTTGCTTGTGTTCTGCTTTTAACTGCACATTAAAACTTCAAAAGACACCACAGCTCTGTTTCTTGTGAGTCAGGCAGAAAATGCCCCCCCCCCACCCCCACAAACCTGTCATTGTGTTCTTAAATACCACTGTCTTTCTAGCTGCCTGCCTCTTATGTTAATTTGACCATATATCTCATTTCCTCTCTGCTTTCACTGGCTTGTATGAGTAAGCACAAAATTATCATTTTGTGAAATCACTCCCCTTCAACTGTTTAAATTTATTGGCCATTCTACTGTATTTCATAGTACCGGAATACAAAAGTTATCACTCCCTTTCAATCTATCTTGCTGTTTTAAAAATAGTGACTCTCCACTAAAACTTAACATTTTAGACAGGTAAAACTTAAGTTACTTACTTTCACATCTAACTTCTCTAGTGCATGCTGCAGTGTTTAGGAAAAAAAAATTTTTTGTCATCTTACCTTTAAGCTTCCCTGTGACTAGCACTTGCTCTAATAGCTGCTGGAAAGCACTAGGAAGCCTTAAACTGATACAAGCACTCAACTCTCTTTATTAATAAGGAGAAATTAATCATAGGCACTAAACAGCCTATAATTGCAAAGTATCTTGCTAAGGGAAAACAGCTCCTATACTTTAAAAAAAAAGCACCAAACCAGGCATGTCCAAGGGTCAGCTTCCGTTGATTTCTCCTGTCCACCTTGTGAATCTGGTCATACTGGGGCAATGCAGCAATTGCCTCATGTTCACAGACAACCCTCTCCTCCTACCAACCAACATGACAACCTGTGAGAGATGCACTTACATAACCAAACTGGAAGCAATGCTCTCTCCACCCAAGATTGTGCTAGACAGTCAAGAGGAGAAGATTAACACCTGCACTACACCTCAAGCAACACATAGCCTTTCTAAACTCACACCACCAACACCCACACATAGCAACACTAAATCCACATATGTAGAGGCCCTTAACTGTAGTCTGCCCAAGCAACAAGGACCTCCGAAGCTGAAATGCAAACAAACACCAGTCACAACCAAAGTGTCACATAGCTCACAACACCAGTGTGCCACCCAGCAACAGCCCCTAAGGCAAGACAACGTACCTAACACTTTAGTCATAGGTGACTCCATAGTCAGGCATACTGATGTCCCACTCACCAGGCTGAACAAGGAGAAAATTACAGTGAGCTGCCTGTTGGGTGCCAGGATCCACCACATAACTCATGCACTCAAGTCACTCCACAACAAGTACAAATATAACTCTGTCATTGTCCATGTTGGAGAAAATGACTTGAGATGTACCTCCCAGGACTACATAAAAAGAGACATGGAAGAGCTCTCGGATCATGTGGCCAAGCAGGTATGACCCTAGCCCTGAGTAGCATCCTGCCTTCGCCCAGAATTATACCACAATATAAGGACAAAATGATTGACTTCAACAATTGGCTAAGTTTCTGGTGTCATTCAAAGGGGATTCAGTATCTGTCTGCCTGGGATGACATGATTGACATACCATGATGCTTTGCCAGAGATGGTCTGCACCTGTCACCCCTGGGATTCAGGTTACTGACTAATGCTCTTGCCACCCCTATAGTGCCTTTTTTAGGCAAAGTTCAAAGAACAAAACCACCACCATAACAGGTACAAGCATGCAAAATCTGAAGGTAATGCCACTCAATGCTAGAAGTCTAAACCTCAAAATGCACTCTCTCGAGGCACTCTTAAAAATGGAGAACATTGATATCTGTGCAGTAACTGAGACCTGGTTCAAGGCTCCAGAGAGCACCCCTGCAATACCAGTCTACAACTCTTACCACACTTTTTGGCTACCAAACAAGGATCGAAACACTAAAGGTGGAGGAGTGTACATATTCACCAAGGATATTCACACCACCAGGTTAGTTGCCCAACACAATGCGTCTGAAATTCACCAGGTGCAACTAACACTAGGTAAGACTGCAATCCAAATTGTAGCTTGCTATAGATCCCCTACAATGCCCCAAGATTCTCACTACACCCTTCTAAACATACTGGAAAATATTAATATACAACCAAACACTCTAATACTGGGTGATTTCAACTACCCTGCCATTAACTGTGAAAACTACTTGTGCATCAACACTTTTGCCCAACAGTTCTTGGAATTCATAAATTCCAATGTCCTGGATCAACTAATCCATAGTCTCACCAGGGGCTCCAATATCCTAGACCTGGTCATTACCATCATGGAAAATCGATGCTCCACACCTATGGTCACCCCCTTGTTGGTCAGGTCAGGCCATAAGCTAATCACCCTTAACATCCACATCCCACCCCCACCACCCAGTAAGGAAACCTCTATGAAAAACTTCTTCAAGGCCAACTTCATGCTACTCAAGTCAGAAGTTACAAACTTCATGACACCCATGCAGACGAGAACTGAAAGGTCAACTGTTGAGTCCTACAATAAGGCACTATACGAGCACAACCACTTATGCATGAATTGTGCCATCCCAAATAGAACCAAGATTCTCTCCTCCAAAAAAAGGAAGCCAATCTGGTGGTCCCCTGCCATAAACACACTTTACAACAGAAGGAAAAAACTGTTGCAGAAAAGAGGAAAATCCCAGGATGCAAAAAACTCCCTTACCAGCCTCAGTAAGAAGCTGAGATCCCTCATAAAATCCTTCAAAGCTAGTTACGAAAATAAAATTGCCAAAGATTCCAAAGACAACCACAAGGCATTCTATAATGATGTCAAGAATCTAAACGGCAATGCTCAGATCTGCTCTGAGCTACAACAAAATGGCATTAAATATACTGATCCCAAGGATATTGCCAATACCCTGGCAGATCAATTCAGTGCCAACTTCACCTCCCTCTCACCCCCTAAATGGCCCATCTCAATACTGGAAGATTGCCAAATTCCAGTAATAATGGCCACACAGGTATAGAATGCAGTCTCCAAAGCTAAGAATACAGCATCCATGGGGACCAGATGACATCCCGGGCTGTGTACTACATGAACTACAAAATGAACTGGCACCTCAACTAAATGTCATGTTTAATCATACCCTCACCTCAGGCTTCATGCCCAATGAGTGGCACACAGCTACAGTTATCCCACTCCACAGGGGGTGATCCACCTTGGATCCTGGGAGCTACCACCCCATGAGTCTGACAAGCCTGATCTGCAAGGCCATGGAACGTATTATCATGGAACTTATAAACAAAGACATTGGCAACCATAAAACACTTGACCCCACCCAGTTTGGGCTCGTGAAGGGCCGATCTTGCCTCCTAAACCTTACTGACTTCTTCAAATCAGTCTCCAGAGCTGTGGATGAGGGTAAGGCAGTCCACACAGCCTATCTGGACCTCGCCAAGGCCTTTGACACCATCCCCCACTCTGGAATCATAGATAAACTTACTAAGCTGGGCATTAATCCCTACGTCACTCAATAGGTTGCCAACTAGCTTACTGACAGAGCCCACACTGTAAAAGTAGCTGACTCCAAATCCAGCTCCAGACAAGTGACAAGTGGAGTGTCTCAGGGTTCATTCCTGGGACCTCTCTTGTTTGGCATCTACTTCTCTGAAGTACAGGCCAACATTAAGGGACTCTGGCTAACAAAGTTCGCAGATGACTGCAAACTGGGAGCCATTATTGAATCCCTAAATCATGTGGATACTCTACAAAAGGGTCTTACAGAAACAAATGCTTGGTGCCAGAGCCATGGGCTCAAGCTCAATGCCAAGAAATGTACAGTTATCCCCTTTGGGAAAAAACATGTACCTGTAAATTATCACATAGGTGGCAGTACACTAAACACCGAAAGTGTGATAAGAGACTTAGGGACACAGGTGGACAGTGGTCTCACCTTCAATAACCACATCGCCACAACAGTCAGGAAATCCTTCTATGTGGCACACCTCAACACTAAGGGCTTTTCATCCAGAAAAAAGGAGGTCATTGTCCCACTGTACTCATCCCTCATTAGACTCATTATAGAATACAACACCCCATTTGGTATGTACCTCTCAAGACATCTGCAACAACTAGAAAGGCCTCAGAAATACCTCACTAAATAAATCACAGGCCTAAAGCAGATGCCCTATGCTGACTGCCTTAAAAAACTCCAGCTATACTCTGTTGCATATCGTCTACTCCGAGGCGATCTCTGCTTAACATACAAGGCCATGTCAAACCCAGAGCTGTTGGACATGCTACACTTAAAGAAATCCCAATCCCTCAGAGCCACACACTTCAGGGATCTAAATCTTGTCATCACAATAAACAAAATATGCTGGAGGGATAGGTTCCTGACCCAGAGACTCCCCAGACTCTGGAATAGACTGCCCATACATGTCAAGCAGAGCGCCTCTTTGGCCCTCTTCAAAAGAAACCTTAATGATTGGATGGTAGAAAGGAAATTCACCCCGGGGATCATGTCAGTCGCCCTGCTTCAGGGGTCCAGGGATGTAAATAACGTGGGAAGAATTAGCCAGGAATTGTTATGGCTAGGCTTGTATAAGCCCTAGGGCCGATAGCCTAGTACCAACCTATGAACCTATAAATGAAAGAAAGTATTCCTAGGAGAGTAGGAAAATAGTGGGGCTTCAAAATGAGCCCTGTGGTCTGGGGAAAATTGATATTTAAGCCTGAGACAGCAATTGTACATTACTGGTATAAAAAGAGTGGTGATATATTTTTTGAGAACAGCTAAGAAACAGAGACAAAAGGATAACATGGGAAGTGTTAATAGAGGCATATGATTTACAAGGAAATGCCTGGATACAGTATTCAGGTCTCCTGTGTTTACTAGAGAAAAATGATAGGGAAATGTTAAAAAGGAAATTAGTTAGGACACAGCTGATAAAGGAAGCATGGACCTGGCATGGAATCTGAGTAAGAATTATTACTAGAATCTATTGTGCTGTATTGGAGAGTAACAGGGGGACAGTTACGGGGCATTTGGTTAGTAAATGGGAAAAGGTGATAAACATAATAGGATTGCAAGAAACTTGTCAACATATATGAAATACCAAGAAAGGTTACTAAGGCAAGAAAATCCCATATATTTGACTGGAAGTGTTTACACCAATATATTTGCATACCATTTAAGTTAAAATGTTTTCTGAAGCTAGTGCAATATATTGGAGATGCGATAGGTAGAAATTGGGAGACTGGAAACACATTTTTAGCAATGTAGCTGACTTAGGCAATTTCACTTGGATTTCAGCCAGTTGGTGGAAAAGATATAGGTCTGTACCTGGGAAAGAGATGGAACAGAATATGTGTTAAATTTCATAAGAAGAAAAATTAGCCACACTTTAAACAGGGAACTGGTTTCATGCTTACGAGTTGTATCTAAAAAGCAATTACAAGAAGATGGAAATCACCAAATGTACCTACTTTAGATGATATAAAAATAATGAAGGATCTTAAATAGCAGGAAGAACAATTACAAAAGGGAAATATGGGAAGATACAATTAGAATAAATGGAAGCTTTCAGAGAAGGTACTGCATTAACGGAAAAGAATCAGAGAGCTGTAGTGTGGGGGTGGGGCAATATCTAAAAAAAGGAAGTGAAATGGATGAGAGAATATAACAATGGGTCTTATTTATTGGAAGGTGATTAACAGAATTATTCATTAGGGATGAACAAGTTCATGACAGCCAGAATAAAGTCCATAGTACTGTCAAATATTATTGCAAAGGTTGGTTGTGGATTTGCTTGTTGTCTTTGAAATATTATTTTAAATGGCATTTTTACTGATTCTAAAGTCAAAGCAAGTATAAAAATGTTGTTATTGATAGAGCGAGTCACCAGGCTATCATAACTGCTATGCTCCCTCCAGAAGCATTAGAGTTAGAGCCAATTACGCACCCTGGTTGAGCAAGGAATGCCATTCCCTTCTCAAAACTAGGGCTAAATACTGGGAACAATACCACAAACACAAAACCCAATCCCCAAAACTAAAATTTCTAGAGCTACCTAACAAAGTTAAAAAAACTCAAACAGGACAAAATCAATTATTACCACAACATTCAAGAAAAATGCCATAATAACCCACAAAAATTCTGGGCTGCAGTTAATAACATACTATCTCCAGGCAAAACCTCCACACCCACTCTAACCTCTACCACTAACCCCAAAAACATAGCAACACAATTTAATACTTATTTTACAGAAACAATACTAGCCCTAGCCAATACAAACAACAACTCCAATAGCCTTCCCCCAATAACTCCCCATCTCAGTAAACCCTCAAAACAACCTCATTCTATTTACACTACAAACAATAACAATAAATACTGTAAAAAACTACTGCTCAAACTAAAACCAACTACCTCAGCTGTAGACAAACTACCAGCTAAATTTCTGAAAGTAGCTGCTGATGGAATAACGTACCCAGTAGCAATACTCATAAGCAGATCTATGTCAGAGTGCATAGAACCTGCTATATGGAAAAAAATCATATAATACCCCTTTCCAAAGGAGGCAACTCAACCAATTTTAGCAACTACTGCCCAATCGCTATTCTATCACCCCTTTCCAAAATCCTAGAGAGGGTGGTCCATACTCAACTCATGAACTACCTTAACACCCACAATCTATTATCAATCACACAACATGGATTTCGCCCACTTCATAGTACAACTACAGCCCTCATGTCCTTTACTAATACAGTCAACAAACTTAGAAATTCAGGGCAATTTGTATCTGCCATATTTCTAGACCTGTCCAAAGCATTTGATATGTAAACCACAACAAACTGATCAAAGTCCTCTCCTCCCTAAACATTACTTCGTCCACTGTTACCTGGTTCCAAAACTACCTATCAGACCGACAACAGACTATACTGTGGAAACATCACCTGTCCACTCTCCTCCCAGTCTCCCTAGGTGTCCCACAAGGCTCGATCTTAGGATCACTATTGTTCCCCCTCTTTACCAACTAACTCAACACCTCCAGTTACCAAGCATCTGTGATACAATATGCAGATGACTCTACCCTCATATGCTCTGACCCCACCATACAGGACCTCTACACCATAACCCAGAACTCATTTCTATCAGTAGAATCCTGGCTTACCAATTCTCAACTCATTCTAAACCCAAATAAAACCAAACTCCTCCTCTTCTACCCATTAAGAACACCTACAACACTCCCAGTTTTCATCCTAGAGTCCAAAAACAAAACTATTATCACCCCTGTGACACATACCAAACTGCTAGGGGTTGAAATAGACAACAATCTAAAATTTGATATCCACATAGCTCAAGTTATCAAAAATGTTCATAAAAAATTAGGCCTACTTCAGAGAAACAAGAAATTTTTAACCAGATCTACAAAAGCTAACATTGCCTGGACACACCTCCTGTCACCCCTACTCTACACCTTCCCTATACTAACCAACCTAGCCAAATCAGACCTTACTAATCTAGACTTGTGTTACAATAAAATAGCCAAATTCACTACAAACTCCCCCTACAAAACATACCATTGCGCAGCTCTTAAACAATTAAACTGGCTAGAACTTCCTCAGCTCCTCCAATACAAGCAACTAACCTTCACCCATAAAATACTCCATGAGCCAGATAAAACTCCAGCTCTTCATGATCTCATACACGCATACACCACCACTAGAATACTCCGTTCCAGTGACAAACCCTAGTTAAATCCACCAAAGCTAACAACTCAGCTGGAGAATGCTTATTCTCTAACATCATTCCTAAAATCGGGAATAAACTGCCCACTTCCATCTGCACCATAGTACAATTTAAAAAACTGCTATTTGCTCACTTAGAAAAATCCTGGTTTTGCTCTTGCTACCCACCTGACTAACTCTATATTCTCCACTTTTTATACACACCCTCTGACTTTCTTTAGATCTACACTTTATAGTACTATCCTATTAGGCCTTCTTCCTTTGCTATATATACTTACTCTTTTACCTCAGATCATTTCAGGTCTTCCTCAGAAATATCATACTGTGCTTTCTAATATATATCCTAGTCTAGTTTGTATAATACCATATACTCTTTAATGTACAAATTTTGTTAAAATTGTTAAAGTGTCATCTCTTTTGGTTATTTATATTTGCAATGTGTACTTTCATTGTTGACCCGTACTCTGTAATTTCCTTGTGGTATAATGTTTGTTTCTTTTTCATATTGTTGGAGCTTTTCTCCTCGGGCCTCCGCTGAAAATGGACCTGTGTCCAGTCAGACTTTCCCGGTAAACAAATGTTAAATAAATAAGTAAATACATAAATAAATAATGCACCACTACATGAGGAATGTGCTATTGACTGCAAAAATTAATTTAAGTAGAAATAGGCATATATTTTCCAAATAAATAAATAAATAAATAGCATACAAACATAACCTACTAGACCTTGTGGGGTATCTGATCATGTAGCAATGCTTCTATGAATCACAAATATAAGGCAATGAATGAGTAATACATGGAAATCAGACTGTAATATTTACATATAAAGATGCAAAAATTGCATAAGCTATGAATTTAGAGATTTCATGGGGGGAGGGGGAATCTATCAGGGATAATTCCATGCTTAGCTTGAATGGAGACATATTCAGAGTACTTCAAAGACTTATGTAAAGTAGCTAGCTTGCATCTCAAAAAGAAGAAAGAGACTCAAACTAAATAGGAAGCAGAAGTGCAAAGCTTGTGGACCCAATGCCAGATGACTAGATATAAAAATCTGGGAATTGCTAAAGCTTATAATTTAGTTTATGTCCATTATGGTTTGCTTACACTAAAACCAGTAAATCAGTGCTTAGAACTAGCTGCTGTGGGAAACCGTGTTCAAAGAAATGTCAGTTCAAAGTTTTAGCACAGAAATTTTATACACAGATTTGAATGACATCTAGGCAATGTGGCTGGGGGACAGAGTAACATTAACAGTCCCCTTTGAATCTTCTATTAATACTTATACACACGCAAAAAAGGAACATTCATTACATTTGAGATACAAGGTTGAATAATCTTTGAACGATGCAAATATAACCAAATTAGTTACAGGGTAGACAGCTTGATTAAAGAAAACTGTAGCAGAATATGAACTCAGTATAAATATAAAATAATCCCAAGCAGAATTAGTAATTTACAGATAGCTTGACGCCAGAAACATTTACTGTTTTCAGAAACAATTTGGCACCCATTTTGTTTGAAGTTACTAGAGAGATAAAGTAAAAGGGGGACTGTAGTCCTTCCTCTACTGCTTTAACCACTATGGTTTTTATCACACCTACCAAAAAGGAGATGGGAGAAGCAGCAGTAATCATATAAGAGTACTAATATCATTGGTATAAGCATACGAGACAGACCCTGCCCCCACTGTGACCATTTATTGTTGGTTTCAATAAAACGTTTGACTACCTCTGCTAAAGCTGTTTTGGAAGAAACTGAACAAAATCAGGCATCCAGATGAGTTCAAGAATCAGTGCAAGCACTATACAATAAACCATCTACTAGATTGTTAACAGATGTTAGGATGTCTGAGATTTTCATATTATATATAGGTAACTGGCAGGGATGTTTGTTGTCCCTTATTCTATTACTGTTGGCAGTTGGGACATTAATTAGATTACTGAGGAATCAATTCAAAGGGAAGGAATGGAAGTGTAGAAATATAGAATAGAAAAATTATGTTATTCACCGATGAAATGACTATTTGTTATTAGCAACTGACCAAGAAAATGAACCACAAATATGCAAAAAGGTACCTTAATACTTTGCCTCCTTCGCAGGCCTTGTGCAGAATGTAACCAAGATAGAAATACTATAAAATAAAACTAAAAACGTTTGGTGGGCAACCAAACATCCACTACCAATAAACCAAACAAAAGAGCATTGACTAGGAACATAAGACAGAGTGGCCAAATGAAGATAGAGATATTTTAGTAAACATAGAAACAAAAAAAATTCAGAAAAATTTACCAGGCATCAGCTTTGTCTCATTTACACCTCTTGCCATACACTTGGGGATTATGATACATCAGTTCCCTAAGAAATGTCTTCATCTCAGTACTGATCTTCTATGGAAAATATTTAAACATACACATGTATGGAGGAAGCTGAAACTTTTACTAGCAGGCAGACTTGCTATGGCAAAGATGATCTTCATACTTCTGTGTATTGTATATTCTGAGACATATGCAGTGTTTAGGGTCCTTTCAAAGCCATAGTAAAATTAGTACTCATTTATCTCAGACACTAGGGTGTGCAGAATATCAAAGGAAAAAATAAAATACAGCAGCAGCAAGGAATTCTGAAGAGACCAGACATCCCATTGACCCCAAACAGGGCATCTGAGGAATGACTCAACTCCTTTATGGACGGATCTAGAAACATGCCCTTTAGAAGAAGGAAAAAAAGGGATATATGGATTGTATGCTAAAAATGATCAGATAATGACAAAATCTATATCACTGATGCCATGCATTAATATTTGAAAGACTTATTCAGTGACATGTGTATCTGTTTATGGTGATGGAGGAAAACCATTATTTGGGGTAACCCCTATCTTAAAATATATGACAGAAGCATATATTGGCAAGACTAGGTGAATAGAAGTATCAGGAAATTAGCAGATATGTTAGAAGACATACAGGGAGAATTAACTATTGCTTTCTTTGCTACTTTGCATGACAAACTTATTATAACAAAATATCATAGGAAGTATTTCATAGGTTCATAGGTCATAGAAGGTTACTAGGCTAATGACCCTAGACCCCTTACAGGCCTAACCATATTTATCCTGAGTTGCCCCAATTTTCAGAGGTTAGAAGAGTGAAATTTGCAGAGGTAAGGGTCTATGGTAGTTAATACTGACTTCTTCTGTCCAGTCAGGACATGGGCACCACCCCAGGAGTGTATTTTCGGTCACCCATACATTGATCTGGGTTGCGTTTGAAGAAGGTCAGGGAGGGACTCTGTTTCACATCTCTCCATTATGACTTGTTCATGTCAGAGGCTAAGTTAAGATTCCTGGAGCAAGTGACCCTCTTTCAAGTTTGATTTAGAAATGTGTAGCATTTTCCTCAGGGTCGGGTCAGAGACTGCCTTGTAAACTAGGCACAGGTCATCTCTTAGCAATCTGTAGAAGACAGGATACAGTGATGGGGCTTTCACTCTTTCTGTGTAAGACTTGTTTTTTGTACCCTGTAAATTCTTGGTGAGAAATCTCTGTGGTCTCTCCAATTGTTGCAGGTGTCTGTTGAGGTACATGCAAAAGGGAGCATTGTACACAATTATTGATCTGATGAGTGCTGAGTATAATGAAACTATAACATCCTTAGATCCAGATGTGATGCCTTTACTTATAAGATTTGCCACATAGAAGGATTTTGTTACTACTGTGGATACGTGATGTTCAAAGTTCAGATTGCTATCAACCTGAGTACCCAGATCACACACCACTGGCTCTTCATTAAGGGAGGTGCTGTCTATAATGTAATTAGCAGGGATGTCAGCCTTCCCAAAGGGAATAATAATGCATTTATTTGCATTTAGCTTTAATCCATGGTTTTGGCACCAATCACTTGTCTGTGTTACCCTGTCTGCAGTATATTAGGGTCTATATCACGTTGTTAAACTCTTAAAAGTTTGAACATCATATGGTCGACACCATATGATCGAACTTTTAAAAATTTGAATGTTTCAGTGGAGATCTCCGTACAGTGCAGACTGGGAAGATCTCCCATTTCTGCACTGTAGTGTGATCTCGGAGTTGGTATTTGTAAATAGTGTTGGGGGGGTGCTGGGGGGCTTGACCCCCTGCTTAAACTGTTCAGGTAGGTTTTTTCCTTTGGTTTATTTTTTTATTCCATTTTCAAACTTTTAAAAGTTTGATCATATGGTGCTGACCATATGACGTTCAAACTTTTAAAAGTTTGATTATGTAATATAGACGCATATATTAACATCATTGAGGAACTCAGTGATTCCTCCCAATTTGCACTCATCAGTGAACTTGGTCAGCCACAGGCCATCTAAGTATGCATGGACTGCTGCGAAATAAATTCCAAACAGTAAGTGGCCCAGCACAGAACCCTGTGGTACACCACTGGTGACTGTTTTTTGCTAGAGGTGAAGTCACCCACTTTGACAGTATGTGTCCTGTCAGTGTGTCATTTGGCTACCCACCTGAGAGTGTTTCTCTATAATACTCGAGTGGAGGATTGTGTCAAATGCATTGACTAGGTCAAGATAGGTGGTATGTGTTGTCTTTCCTTTGTCCAGGTCCTTGGTGACTTTCTCGAAGAAGTCATCCATGTTTAACAGGCATGATCTACTGTTAACAAATCCGAACTGAGATGGGTCCAGAATTTGGAGATTACCTTATGTCCTTGTTAATAAGGTGCTTAATGATTCTTTCCATGGCCTTGCAGAAGAGGCTAGTCAAGCTTATGCGCCTATAATTCCCAGGGTCAGTTGACGGTTCCCTTTATGCAGAGGGATTACTGTTGGTGTCTTCCATTCCACCTGAAGATAGCCAGTTCACAGGCTGTGGTTTACTAGGGATTCAAGTGGGACTGCTAGATTATGATTTAAGTTGTTAAAAAGGAAACCTGGTATGTTGTCTGGTCCCATTGATGCTATGTTTTTGACCTTGGACAGCACCAAGATGACCTGCTCGCTTGAGATAATAGCCTAAGGAATAGTGGCAGGTATACTTTGGGGGATGACTGGAGGGGGCAAGGGAGTGAAGTTTGATCCAGGTCTGCAGGCTAGCAAGTTGGCTATTACCTCCAGCTGAGTATGGGTGGTACCATCCCCAACGAGTTCAGTGCATAGCTGGATATTCCCTTTTAGGTTATGGACATAGTTAAATAATGCCTTCTGATTATGCCAAGCTAAGGAGACTAGTTTAATTTCTAATTAGCTTTGGAGGACTTGACAGGATCTCTGATTTGTTTGTTTAAGCTAGAGAGGTATTTCTTCCTCTTCTGAGACAGTTCCCTCTTGTTCTTGGACATTAGTTTTTTCTCTTGTATAGCCTGTTTATACTAGGGGGTCCACCAGGGTGACTTGTTATTTCTAGAAATATAAAAAGTGCCACTGCCCAGTTAAGGTCGACAAAATACACAAGAAACTATGAAATAAAAATAAAAATATAAAGCCGACCAACACAGCTATAGAATAAAATATGTAATGTACAAAGTTAGCGCTTTCACAGTAAAACTGCTGCTTCATCAGACTTACAATAAAAGTAGTCAAAACAACCATTTATATATAAAAATCACATGACATGTCTAACTGAAGAATTCAATGAGGTAATTTTCTCCCTTTTAAGACAGGTTTAATGGAAACAAGCCCATTCAAACCTGACTGTTTGTCAGCATTTAGACTGACAATCCACCTTAGTTCTGCACATTCTGTCAGATTCACTAAATCACCAAGCATCAATCTTTCACATAGCACTTCCAGAACAGCAAACTTAAATTTATGTTCATTCCTATTTTCAGTAACATGCTTGGCCAATGCATTAGTTTGTTTACCTTTAGTGATATCACCTGCATGTTCCAAAATTCTCTCGGTTAGTTTTGCCAATATAGTAACAATCACAGGTCATGCAGGTAGTACATTATACCACATTCTCAGTTTTGCAACTGGCAAAACATTTCAATTCCAACCTCCTATTCATAGATTTTAGGTAGAGAGTAGTTGTATTAGTAATAAAACACAGGAAGAACAATGCCAGCAAGAAAAGGTGCCTAATCTCTCAGCCCTGATATGAGATGTAATATGTTGATTTTTATAACACAGGTAACTATGAGATTGCATGGCAAGGAAGATGAAGCTCAGGCTGCACTATGTCAGATGGATAAGTAAAATGTTCACTAGAGATGTCTGGAGGATGCCAGCATTGTGTCATTGTAAACCCACAGGATGTGAATGAGTTAATCACTTGTGCGAAGAAAATCAGTGATACCAAACGCTGATTACAAACAACAATGACAAAAATAAGCCAGTGTACTGCAGTTTACAGAATCCAAAAACATGGATATTCCATGATCTCACAGCTGTGTTACAAGTAGCTTGTATACCCCCCTCCCCCGCCCTTAACTCTACCATATTTGCATTAGAGAACATTTTTGAGTCAGATGCATAGCTCTCAACCAATCAGGGACAAATCTCAACAGAATCAGGTACAAATCCAGAAAAAAATCAGGGAAAATCAGGGACACTTAAAATGTTATTTCTATTAACCTGAGACATTAACAGAATTAGAGAATATGAAATAATATAAATTTCCTGAAGTAAAATAAGTATTCAACTCTTAATTATTGTCATTATTTATTAAGTATAATTCACCACCTTTTGTCTAAAAGACACCAGTTTTAAGAGGGATTAAGAGGGACAGAGCTAAAATTTGTGTGAAAATCAGGGACGTCCCTGAAAATCAGGGACATTTAAGAGGTGTGAAGAGATTCACAAAATGTTCAAACAGAAAGGAAGTTATCAAAAGAAGAATTTGACTTTTAGTAAATGGGAAACAGTAAAAACCCTTACAGCTGACCATAGTCTTAGGGTTATAAAGCCCAATAAGGGGGGAGGTACTGTCACTATGGTTAGCATTAATTACTCTAGAAAAATGTTAAATGTATTACATGACGAAGAGAAATATACACAGGTATCCCTCAATGAAGTTAATATAACTTACTGTAGAACTATCCGTTCTTATTTGGCAGCTTAATGTAAGGCACCATCAAGATGATAAAAATAAGATTCTGTGGACCCAGGAACCAAATATTCCAACATTTTTGGAATACTTAACACCCAAAAACACATTCTAGATCCAGCCGTTAGAGCTACTGCATCCTCAAAGGGATGAAAAACAACCTTTAGCTGTTTTCATTGACAGGTGCTTAAAGATTCCAAGACCAGTGTTCCCATATTTTTAAGGATTCATGGGATTTTATCATGAATATTATTGATAATTATGGGAAGAGAACCTTTCTATCCTGACAGCTGATGCAGTAGAATTGTTTAACAGTATACCATATGAAACAGGACTAATAATGTTCAGGAAGGCTTTAATTTCTTCTGAATTTCTGGATGTTATGAAATTTTAGGGCACTTGATGGAGTTTGTTTTAAGGAATAGCTTTTTTTGTTTGTTGTTTTCTTTGTTACTTGAAGGAGATTTTTTTAAACAAGGTATAGTGGTGGCAATGGGTGCAGTCTGTAGAGCCATCTGTGCCAACATTGGAATGTGGAAGTGGGAATATTATTATATACTTTATTCACCAGCAACTGCACAGGCTATTTTAGATTATATTTGTATTTTATGGAAGGTGCAAATGGATAGGCTCCAACATTTATCTGAATACATAACTGGTACAACCAAATTTTTAAGGTTTACATATAGCCATACTGATGTTGAGACCATTTATTTGGATTTTACCCTTCATAAAGAAACTAATGGCTTGAAATAAATATCGATAGAAAGCCTACCTTTTTGAACTCTTATTTACATTTTAAAAATGTTGACCCTTGGAGACATAAAACTAATATGGTCAAAGGACAACTACTTAGGTTGTCCAGAATGATTTCAGATGGTAGTTGGTTCAAAAAACAGAGTGACATTCTATGTGATATGTTTAATATGTTTATACAGAGAGGATTTCTCTCTAATATGGTGAGAGAAATGAGGTAAACTCCACAAATTTAGATCAATTCTAAGTATGAGAGGGTCATCCAAATTTGAGTTTTTGAACAAGACTGCCAACACAAACAACTTTAATTTTGAGAAAGGCATGTTCTTCAGTTTAGTTCAAAGGATATAAGAATCATATTGGAGAGGAAATGGGTGATCATTAAAGTGGACCTCAAAATCTTAGATCTTTTCAGAGCCCATCCTTCTTTTGTTTATCATAGGGGTAAGAAAGTCAATGATAGACTGTAAGGGGTGGCACATAACCAAGTTCATGTGAAAAGGCCGAGAACTAAGAAATATGGCATATGCAGCTAATGTAGTTACATTCAAGCGGATGGGAAACTTACTGTCGTATACAATGGACTACCTCTGAAACTAATAACAGTTGTCAATTGCGGCACTCAAGGAGTAGTGTATATAGCTATTCCTCAAGATTGTCATTGGTAACACTGATCATCACTAGAGAAAAATGATTTATGAACATCTGTATGATGTCACCAAATCAATTGTAAATAATACCTTATACAGGCACATGCAACAGTGCAGTGGCAAATCCAGTATTAAGTTTAAGTTTGGGGTAATAGCAAAGGTAGTGAGAGACCCATGAGGTGGGGTTGGATAGTCAGACAGACTTCAAAGATATATTTTGGCAGCTTAGACTAAATGTACAGTATTGACAGGTCTAAATAACTTTGTTTGTGAAAACTATTCAACTGAATTTGATTCCATTTATATACCCAATGACCTATCATGGATTATTTTTTTTATTCATGTAATACCATTAAGGCATGTTATTCATCCCTTTGTGTAGTTATCAATTAAGATTGTTTATAGAAATGCACAATTTCATGAGTAGCATTCATATTTATATGTTTTATATATATTAGCTCTTATATTTGTCCCTTTATTACCTCTTTTGATATTTATACCAAGGTCATTTCTATTATTCTTCTTTATACACATACATATATGTATATATGCATATACATACACATTTACATTTATAATAACATTTTTTCATACAATATATCCAAAAACACCTTTTTTATGCACACTATTTTTAAAATGATTGTACTTACTTAGCTATTTCTTTTTTATTTTTATTCAACACATCAGTTGCTGACAAAATATGTTCTACATATATATCAACAGATTGTGGTAAAAGATACCTTGTTTTAAATATGTGTTTGTTACGACTTATATATGCCAGTCTGAAGGATTTTTGATGTTCAACCTTTTTCATATTTTTTTTAAAACTTTGCATCTCTGTTCATTATTGGGCTTATGCAATATGTATGCATGTCAAACTAATGTAAGTTGGTATATGAATGTGAAGTTATCTCTCCTTTTTGGAAATAAATTAGTAATTTTATTCAAGCTGTAAGGTCAAATAGAATATTTCCAAATCTTTAGTTTTATTTAATGCTCTGATTTTTGAGATAATTCCAAACACCCTGGTGACTCTTATTTGGTGTATTCTTGCTATAGCCAGAAAAGTAATTACTAAAAATTGGAAAAGTAAAGTTACACCCTCTAATGTTGAATTTATTATTATGACCAAAATTGTTTGCAGTAGTGAATTGCATAATGTAAAGATGAGAACTTTTAATATTACACATTTGTATAACTCTTGGCTTAAAATTAATGACTTGCTTGAAAAATATTAATTGTTGTTGATGTATAACTTTGATGCATTGATCAGCTGTGGACCTATGTAAATAGTTATTTCTTTGTTTTATAATTGATTTGTTTATTTCTTATTTTAAAACCAAATTTAAAAAAATAATGCACATTTGTATAAGTTTAAATAGTAAATAGCATACATACATGTTCTTTGTCAAACGGTAAATGCATATATTTTACAATATTCTTTTATTTGAATTCATGCATTGAAGATTAACCTTGATATTCCTGTGGTTAGAAGTGAAGGCTGATTGGCATTTACTTAGGTACCTGGTGTGTGTGTGTGTGTGTGTGTGTGTGTGTGTGTGTGTGTGTGTGTGTGTGTGTGTGTGAGTGTGTGTGAGTGTGTATGTGTGTGTGTGTGTATATATATATATATATATATATATATATATATATATATATATATATATATATATATATATATATATATATATATATATATATATATATATATATATATATATATATATATATATATATATATATATATATATATATATATATATATATATATATATATTGCTTTTTTAAAAAAATGTAACTTCAATTCTGCTGAAGTCCTAAGATTAGGATGAAAGCATTTAACTAATGTCATAGTATGGCATCGTTTAGTAATAGTATAATAAAGTTACATGAAAAATAATTTAAATGAAGATTGAGACCATCGTTTATAACTGTAAGAATTCCATACTTAAAGAATAAGCTTCCATTACATACAAGGTCATTATGTACTCTTGAGTACATCTAAACAAATCCATGGTATCTGAGTTGGAAATATAGTATATGATCCTTTTATGGTGAAAACAGGGTTCTTCTCTAGTCTTTGACCTGAACACTGCCTTTGAACTTATAAAGTTATCATTATCAGCGCATTACATTTTTTTTTTGAAAAACTGAATTATTGTGCATAACAAAGTATTGACTTTTATGATGACATGCTTCAGAAGTATTTTAAAGATATGCTGTTAACATTTTAGTAAGTTATTTTCATAAGTGACAAGAGTTATGTAGAAAACTATGTTCACAAAACATATGCTAGAATCCTTAATATACTCTGTTTATAATGTTTAATCTTCAGCTGATACAATAATATATATATATATATATATATATATATATATATATATATATATATATATATTTATTTTTTTTTTTAAATCGAGTTGCTGGCTACTGAGACTTGTCTGCATATATCAACTGGACACAAGCTGATTTAAGTATATTTTTCTGCACTTATTTAAGATTTGAGTCAGTAAATATAGTGTGTTTTGATTCAGTAAATATTGTGTCTCTGTCTCTCTGCAGTTATCTGATCTCACTGAAAGTTGTTAGACTGCTTTGAAATTCCTTTGTTAGTGGTGCTGCGGTAGAGTTGTCGCCTCACAGTTAGACGTTGCCTGTTCGATTCTCAGTTAGAGCGTCTTCTGTGTGGCGACATGTGTGAATGGGCGTTCCTTCTCTGAAGGTTGTGCGTTAGGCCCGGCAAGCCAGTACGTAAAAATCTACTGCCATTCATTAGCGGACCGGAGTTCCGCTGTGGCAACCCCTAACCGGGAAAAGCCGAAAGACACAAACAAACAAACAGTGTTAGTTAGTTGGGGTTTCTGCTAGCATTAAAATCTGTGTTGGTTACATTTCTAGTTTGTTTGTTTGTTTGTAATCATGTTAAATTGAATTGCTGGCTACTGAGACTTGTCTGCATATATCAACTGGACACAAGCTGATTTAAGTATATTTTTCTGCACTTATTTAAGATTTGAGTCAGTAAATATTTTGTGTCTTTGAGTCAGTAAATATTGTGTCTCTGTCTCTCTGCAGTTAGTACCCCACCCCCCCGTCCCTGTTTCTTGTTGTGGTGTTAATCTTGGTGGCTTTGGAATTGCCCACCCCTCCTGTAAATCTCTTTTTGCACACTCCTCCAGGACCCATCTCATTTGCTCACTCAACTGAGTACAGTGAGATCATATTTTGATTTTGGATACTCCTACCAGTCCCATCTCCTCTGCGATGTACAGAGAGAGCACTTGGGAAGGGCATTCCCCTATAGTATATTAATTTGCTCTGTTTCCTCCGTCTCAAAAAAAAATTTGCACTTCATCTGCCTTACTGTATTTGTGTTTCTTCCTACTTTATTACCTTATTTTGCTTTTGCCTCTTCTTAAAAGTACTCAATTGAATTTAATCTGCTGCCTTTATTACTGCTTGTTAGTAGCCTGATTAAATTGTAACTGTTATTCTAAGGACCTTGGTTTAAGCACTTGGGCTTCAAACCAGTTGTTTTACATTAAGAAGGTTTGTGGTCTGCACTGTTGTGGCAGGACAGGTAGCATACATCCTTCTAAGTTGGGAACTGCTGATTGAAGGCTTAGTGTCTTGTTATTTTAAAAGTGTATTAGTTCTGGGTTAAGGACTTGGGCTTCAGGCCAGTTATTTTACATTAAGAAGGTTTGTGGTCTGCACTCTTGTGGGAGGAGAGGCTAGATTCTGCCCTTCTGAGCTGGGAATTTCTGGTTAAAGGCTTATTGCGCATGCTTACTTGAACTGTTTCTTTCTGAAATCTTTACGCCTTGTTTGCTGTAGCATAGACCAGATTCAGGCCAGCTGGTTCTAGCTTTGTTTGTATAACTTGTGCACTGATCCAGGCCGTCTTTTTTGGAGGTTTCTCTGTACCCTAGTGGCAGGACTGTGCAGTTAGAACTTGTCTGATTGAAGACTGCTGGAGCAAGGCTCAGTTTTAAGCTTTTTAACTGGTTAATTAGGTAAAGTGTTGTTTTGATTGTATCTGCTCTATTTTCTGCAAAAAAAAAAAAAATATATATATATATATATATATATATATGTATGTATATATATATATATATATATATATATATATATATATATATATATAAAATTGTTTCTTGCCTTTCTGAACTAGTATAGTCCAGTTTTCATGTTATTGCTGAATCTAGGGCTGTGTTACAAGTTTCTAGGTTGCCAAACCTTACTTGGATAGAAGGAAGTTTCTCTGTTCACCTGTGAGAGAGGGGAGCTTTGAGCAGGCTATCTGTCCCTGGAGGAGTGGTTTCAGCCTAGAAGTTAGTAGTTTATTGGCCTTGTTGGGCTAAGTTTTATTGTATCTGCTCTATTTTCTGAAAAAAAAAAATTATATACTTGTCTCCCGCCTTTCTGAACTAGTAAAGTCCAGTTTCAGGTTATTGCTGAATCCAGGGCTGTGTTACAAGTTACTGTGTTGCCATTACCTAACTTGGATAGAAGGAAGTTTCTTTGTTCACCTGTGAGAGAGGGGAGCTTTGAGCAGCCTATCTGTCCCTGGAGGAGTGGTTTCAGCCCAGAAGTTAGTAGTTTATTGGCCATTTGGGCTAATTTCTATCTCTTTCACTTCCCTGCTATAAAAACCTCATTTGCACAGTTTTTATGCTTGTATTCCACTCAGAAAGTGATTTCCAGGTGTTCTGCAGAGTCTACAGCAGCAGAGAGACAAACGAGTGACTTTGGAGTGATTAAGTATCACTTTTCTGCTTTTCTTGCTTTCTTAACTAATTCCTCCTAAAATGCCAGTTTTTTTAACGAATCTGTGATTTAAAAAGTTTGTTATTGTATACAACTCCGCACAGCTCCTCGTGGTATCCTGCAGAGTGATACAGGCAACAGAGAGACCCAAGAGAGACTTTTCCAGATTTAAGTATTTTTTTTCTCTGTTTTTTTGCTCCGACTGCCTTTTCCCGTCTAAAAAGCGGATTTCTAACTGATCTGTGCTTTAAAAAGTTTAAATTGCATTTGCCTTCTGTTGTTTTTTTACAGTTTTTGCACTTGTTTTATATCAATTTAAGTCATTTTTGTATTGTATAACTGTTGTAGGCTAGCCTGTTTATAGCATTTACAGTGTTTTCTGTGTGTTTTTCTGCTGTTTCCTGAAAAGAACAAAATAAAAATCTCTTTTCCCACCTTTGCTGAACTAGATTAGTCCAGATTTCAGGTTTTGCTGAATTCCGGACTGTGGTATAGTTTCCTGTGTTGCCCATATCCTTACTTAGATAGGAGGAAGCTTCTCTGTTCACCAGTGAGAGTGGGGAGCTTTGAGCAGCCTATCTGTCCCTGGAAGAGTGGTCGAGTTAGCTGTTTACCGAGACTTATCTGCATATATCAACTGGACACAAGCTGAATTAAGTATATTTTTCTGCACTTATTTAAGATTTGAGTCAGTAAATATTGTGTGTCTTTGATTCAGTAAATATTGTGTCTCTGTCTCTATGCAGTTATCTGAGCTCACTGAAAGTTTTTGGACTGCTTTGAAATTCCTTTGTTAGTGTTAGTTAGCTTGGGGGTTTCTGCTAGCATTAAAACCTGTGTTGGTAATATTTCTAGTAATCATTTTAAATCGAGTTGCTGGCTACTGAGACTTGTCTGCATATATCAACTGGACACAAGTTGATTTAAGTATATTTTTCTGCACTTATTTAAGATTTGAGTCAGTAAATATTGTGCGTCTTTGATTCAGTAAATGTTGTGTCTCTGTCTCTCTGCAGTTATCTGATCTCACTGAAAGTTGTTAGACTGCTTTGAAATTCCTTTGTTAGTGGTGCTGCGGTAGCGTTGTCGCCTCACAGTTAGATGTTGCCTGTTCGATTCTCAGTTAGAGTGTCTTCTGTGTGGCGATATGCGTGAATGGGCATTCCTTCTCTGAAGGTTGTGCGTTAGGCCCGGCAAGCCAGTACGTAAAAATCTACTGCCATTCATTAGCGGACCGGAGTTCCGCTGTGGTGACCCCTAACCGGGAAAAGCCGAAAGACACAAACAAACAAACAGTGTTAGTTAGCTTGGGGTTTCTGCTAGCATTAAAATCTGTGTTGGTTACATTTCTAGTTTGTTTGTTTGTTTGTAATCATTTTTAATCGAATTGCTGGCTACTGAGACTTGCCTGCATATATCAATTGGACACAAGCTGATTTAAGTATATTTTTCTGCACGTATTTAAGATTTGAGTCAGTAAATATTGTGTGTCTTTGAGTCAGTAAATATTGTGTCTCTGTCTCTCTGCAGTTAGTACCCCCCCCCCTCCCTGTTTCTTGTTGTGGTGTTAATCTTGGTGGCTTTGGAATTGCCCGCCCCTCCTGTAAATCTCTTTTTGCACACTCCTCCAGGACCCATCTCATTTGCTCACTCAACTGAGTACAGTGAGATCATATTTTGATTTTGGATACTCCTACCAGTCCCATCTCCTCTGCGATGTACAGAGAGAGCACTTGGGAAGGGCATTCCCCTATAGTATCTTAATTTGCTCTGTTTCCTCCGTCTCAAAAAAAAATTGCACTTCATCTGCCTTACTGTATTTGTGTTTCTTCCTACTTTATTACCTTATTTTGCTTTTGCCTCTTCTTAAACGTACTCAATTGAATTTATTCTGCTGCCTTTATTATTGCTTGTTAGTAGCCTGATTAAATTGTAACTGTTATTCTAAGGCCCTTGGTTTAAACACTTGGGCTTCAAACCAGTTGTTTTACATTAAGAAGGTTTGTGGTCTGCACTGTTGTGGCAGGACAGGTAACTTACATCCTTCTAAGTTGGGAACTGCTGATTGAAGGCTCAGTGTCTTGTTATTTTAAAAGTGTATTAGTTCTGGGTTAAGGATTTGGGTTTCAGGCCAGCTATTTTACATTAAGAAGGTTTGTGGTCTGCACTCTTGTGGGGGGAGAGTCTAGATTCTGTCCTTCTGAACTGGGAATTTCTGGTTAAAGGCTTATTGCGCATGCTTACTTGAACTGTTTCTTTCTGAAATCGGTACGCCTTGTTTGCTGTAGCATAGACTAGATTCAGGCCGGCTGGATCTAGCTTTGTTTGTATAACTTGTGCACTGATCCAGGCCATCTTTTTTGGAGGTTTCTCTGTACCCTAGTGGCAGGACTGTGCAGTTAGAACTTGTCTGATTGAAGACTGCTGGAACAGGGCTCAGTTTTAAGCTTTTTAACTGGTTAATTAGGTAAAGTGTTTTTTTGATTGTATCTGCTCTATCTTCTGGAAAAAAAAAAAAAATATATATATATATATATATATATATATATATATATATATATATATATATATACACACACACACACACACACACACGTGTTTCTTGCCTTTCTGAACTAGTATAGTCCAGTTTTCATGTTATTGCTGAATCCAGGGCTGTGTTACAAGTTTCTGCATTGCCAAACCTTACTTGGATAGAAGGAAGTTTCTCTGTTCACCTGTGAGAGAGGGGAGCTTTGAGCAGGCTATCTGTCCCTGGAGGAGTGGTTTCAGCCCAGAAGTTAGTAGTTTATTGGCCATTTGGGCTAATTTCTATCTCTTTCACTTCCCTGCTATAAACACCTCATTTGCACAGTTTTTATGCTTGTATTCCACTCAGCAAGTGCCTTCCAGGTGTTCTGCAGAGTCTACAGCAGCAGAGAGACAAACGAGTGACTTTGGAGTGATTAAGTATCACTTTTCTGCTTTTCTTGCTTTCTTAACTAATTCTGCCTAAAACACCAGTTTTTTTAGCAAATCTGTGATTTAAAAAGTTTGTTATTGTATACAACTCCGCACAGCTCCTCGTGGTGTCCTGCAGAGTGATACAGGCAACAGAGAGACCAAAGAGAGACTTTTCCAGATTTAAGTATTTTTTTCTCTGTTTTTTTTTTTTGCTCCGACTGCCTTTTTCCGCCTAAAAAGCGGATTTGTAACTGATCTGTGCTTTAAAAAGTTTAAATTGCATTTGCCTTCTGTTGTTTTTTACAGTTTTTGCACTTGTTTTATATCAATTTAAGTTGTTTTTGTATTGTATAACTGTTGTAGGCTACACACTAAAGTGTGCTGGCCTGTTTATAGCATTTACAGTGTTTTTTGTGTGTTTTTCTGCTGTTCCTGAAAAAAAAAAACTCTTTTCCCACCTTTGCTGAACTAGATTAGTCCAGATTTCTGGTTTTGCGGAATTCTGGACTGTGGTATAGTTTCCTGTGTTGCCCATATCCTTACTTGGAAAGGAGGAAGCTTCTCTGTTCACCAGTGAGAGTGGGGAGCTTTGAGCAGCCTATCTGTCCCTGGAGGAGTGGTCTCAGCCCTGAAACTAGTAGCTTATTGGCTGTTTTGGGTCAATTCCTATCTCTTTCAGTTTCCCTGCTTTAAAACCCGCATTTGCACGGTTTTGCACCAGTATACAACTCCGCACAGCTCCTCGTGGTGTCCTGCAGAGAGATACAGGCAACAGAGAGACCCAAGAGAGACTTTTCCAGATTTAAGTATTTATTTCTCTGATTTTTTGCTCCGAATGCCTTTTCCTGCCTAAAAAGTGAATTTCTAACTGATCTGTGCTTTAAAATGTTTCAATTGCATTTGCCCTCTGCCTTTTACAGTTTTTGTACTTGTTTTATATCAATTTAAGTCGTTTTTGTAGTGTATAACTGTTGTAGGCTACACACTAAAGTACGCTAGCCTGTTTATAGCATTTAAAAAAACAAAACAAAAACCAATTCTCTTTTCCCGCCTTTGCTGAACTAGATTAGTCCAGATTTCTGGTTTTGCTGAATTCTGGACTGTGGTATAGTTTCCTGTGTTGCCCATATCCTTACCTGGATAGGAGGAAGCTTCTCTGTTCACCTGTGAGAGTGGGGAGCTTTGAGCAGCCGATCTGTTCCGGGAGGATTGGTCTCAGCCCTGAAACTAGTAGCTTATTAGCCATTTTATGTCAATTCCTATCTCTTTCAGTTTCCCTGCTTTAGAACCCGCACTTGCGTGGTTTTGCATGATTTTGCGCATAGAGCAGCATCGGGCAGTGCCGCTTAAACGGGTTTAAACTATTTCCAACTCCACAAAGTCTGCTCTTCACTTTTTCCCTTAGAACTGTTCTAAATCTCAAAGTAAGCACTCTATGTTCATTCTAAAGCCCTGCAGTTGCTTGTATAAGTAATCTTATAAGTAAGCACGAATAAACTAAAGCACTACACCCTCTTATACTCCCTTTAAGTACTTGGCTCCCTATTGGTCCTTTTTGATCAGTCAAAAAGTAGTTCCTTATTCTATTCTGCCATGTCCAAAAGTCAGTTTCGGGTTTACTCTCCAGTCCAGCAGGTGAATCTGGGAATCTTGAGGCAATGTTACAACTGCCTTATGTACACAGACCACCCTTTCCTCCTCCCAACAAGCTCAAATTTATGTGAGAGATGCAACTATATAGCCAAACTGGAGGCTGAACTCTCTCAACCCAGTACTGGTGCAGTCAGTCAGGAGGAGAAGGTAACCACACACATCACATATCCAGTTTCACATAGACCTATTGCAACAGCAAACCAAACACATAAACACACAAAAACATACTCGGAGGCTCTAAATAAAAATCTGCCCAAGCAGCAGAGACCTCCAAAGCAGACATCCAAGCAACCGCTACCCCACAACAATACCCATGTATCACGTAGTTCGCAAAGTCAGTGTGCCACACAGTCACAGCCCTTAAGGCTAAACAACACACCTAATACACTTGTAATAGGTGACTCTATTGTCAGACACACTGACATCCCACTCACCAGGCTGAACAAGGAGAAGGTCACTGTAAGCTGCCTGTCGGGTGCCAGGATCCGCCACATAACACAAGCACTCAGGTCACTCCAAAGCAAGTACAAATATGACTTCATCATTGTCCATGCTGGTGTGAATTACCTGAGATGTACCTTCCTGGACTACATGAAAAGAGACATAGAGGAGCTCTCTGATCATGTAGCCCAGGCCGGTATGACCCTGACCTTAAGTAGCATCTTACCCTCACCAAGAATGATGCCACAGTATAAAGACAAAATGGTCAATTTTAACAATGGGCTAAAGTATTGGTGTCATTCAAAGGGGATCCAGTATCTGTCAGCCTGGGATGACATGCTTGACAAGCCACATTGCTTTGCTAGGGATGGCTTGCACCTGTCACCCCTGGGCTTTCGAATACTGGCTAAGGCTCTTGCCACCCCCATAGTGCCTTTTTTAGGCAAGGCTCAAAAGACAAACCTACCTCCATAGACAACACAAGGAAAAAGAAACTAAGGAAAATGCTGCTCAATGCCAGAAGTCTAAACCTCAAGATGCATGCACTGAAGGCTCTCCTCAGTATGGAGAATATTGATATCTGTGCAGTAACAGAAACCTGGTTCAAGGCTCCCGAGAGCACCGCAGCACTACCAGGTTATATCTCATATCATGTTTTTCGGCCCTAAAACTCGGACCGAACCACAAAAGGAAGGGGAGTATCCATATTCATCAAAGATACCCACACCTCCAGGTTAGTGGCACTGCACGAAGCATCGGAGACCATCCATGTGCAACTAACAGTGGGCAAAACTGCCTTTCAGTTTGTAGCCTGCTACAGACAACCCTCCCAAACTCAGGAACCCCACTCGGCTTTCCTGAGAACACTGGAAAATATGAAGGTCTCTGCAAACACCATTATACTGGGTGAATTCAACTACCCAAACATAGACTGGGAGCACTACTCAAGCCCCAACACCCTCGCCCAACGGTTCCTAGAATTTATAAACTCAAATTCTATGGAAAAACTGGTCACCACTCAACAAAACATATTGGACCTGATCATCAACAACATGGGGTCTCTATGTTCCATACCAGAGGTATACCCCTCATTGGCAAGATCTGACCATAAATTAATCTCACTGGACATCCGTATCCCGTCCCCACCCCCAGCCAAGAAAACCACGGTGAAGAACTTCTCAAAAGCAAATTTCACACTTCTCAAAACAGAGGTGGAATCCTTCAAAGCCCCCGGGCCAGTGGAAAATACAGCCCAACCTGCAGAATCCTTTACAAAAACATTCTGTGGACACCTACAGGAGTGCGTGGATTGTGCTATCCCAAATAAAACCAAGACCCACTCCTCCAAAGGCAGGAGACCTGTCTAGTGGACCCTAGCCATAAATAAGCTATACAACAGAAGGAGAAAGCTACTACATAATAGAGCAAAATCCCAAAAAGGGAAGGCATCTCTGATCAGTACTAGCAAGAAACTACGATCCCTCATAAAATCATCTAAGGCCAGCTTCAAAAGAAAAATTGTACAAGATGCTAAAGATAATCACAAGGCCTTCTTTAGTTATGTCAGGAACCTGGTTGGCAACTCCCAGCTATGCTCTGAGTTAGTGCAAAATGACAAAAAATACACTACAGGTTCATAGGTTGATACTAGGCTATCTGCCCTAGGGCATTTATAAGCCTAGCCAACATCCTGGCAGACAGGTTCAGTGCAAGCTTCTCCCCCGCTACCCCCCTCAAAAGAGCAAATGTCTATCCCAACAGAGTCTAACCTCCCTGACTTCACAGATGCACAGGTGAGAGCTGCCCTCTCCAAAGCAAAAAAAACACAGCATAAATGGGACCAGACGGTGTCTCGGGCTGCGTCTTACATGAGCTCCAAGAAGAACTGAACCCTCACATAAAGTCACTGTTCAGCCTCAGCCTTACTACAGGATATGTACCCAAGGAATGGTATACAGCAACAATGGTCCCACTCCACAAAGGTGGTGCCACAACTAACCCCGGAAACTATCGCCCTATAAGCCTGACTAGCCTGGTCTGCAAAGCTATTGAGCGTTTCATCATGGAACTCATAAACAAAGACATTGGGAACCTCCAAACACTGGATCCTAACCAATTCGGCTTTGTTAAGGGCAGATCTTGCCTCTTGAACCTGGTTGACTTCTTGAAACAGTCACCAAGGCCATAGATGAAGGGAAGGTAGTCCACACAGCCTTTGACACAATACCCCACTCGGGCATCATAAATAAGCTCACCAGCTTAAATATCAACCCCTATGTCACAAGATGGGTTGCAAACTTGCTCAGGGATCGAAGCCACATGGTCAGAATTGCAGGTGCCATGTCAGACTCTAAACCAGTTACAAGTGGCATCCCACAAGGCTCAGTCCTGGGACCTCTCTTGTTCGGTATATATTT